>NC_056744.1:1198173270-1198195770 GCF_019279795.1 Protopterus annectens
CCAGAGGCTCCCTTCACTCTGGAAATAAATCCCAGTCCAGGTTAGGCAGAGTCCCTCATTGACTCTCTTCAAGAGGAATCTTGATGAGTGGATGGGAGATCGTAGGTTTACCCCAGGTATCACTTCTGTGTCACTGTTAGACAGAGGCACAGTATACTAACCTTGAAAAAGGGCATAGCAAAATAAATTTAAAATGGGTGGCGAAAGCCAAACACATTCTGGCTAGGCTTATAAATGCCCTAGAGCAGATAGCCTAGTATGAACCCATAAACCTATAAACCTACATATATACATATATATATATATATATATATATATATATATATATATATATATATACACACACACACACATATACACAATGTGTATATACATATATACACACACAATGTATATGTATATCTATATGAATATATATATATATATATATATATATAAATATATATATATATATACATGTATATATATATATATATATATATATATATATTAGTACACACACACACACACACACACACACATTGTGTATATGTACATATATATATATATATATATATATATATATATAGATATATATATATATATATATATATATATATATATATATATATACACACACATACACGATGGGCAGGATTCACGATGGCTTGCTAGATATAGAGATATATATATATATATATATATATATATATATATGTATACACACATACATGATGGGCAGGATTCACGATGGCTTGCACGGAGTCTAAGAGTCGTGTAAGACTCCATGCAGCCATCGCGATCCAGGAACAGCCCGAAATCCCTTGTAAGATACCAGCTAAAACGACTCTTACACGGGCAGGGCGTGGATATGCTAATCACCTCACGCAGCCGAAAGGCATGCAAATGAGGTAGATTAGCGATCCACGAAGCTGAAACCAGCCCATGTAAGAGTAGTGTTAGGTGCAGAAATGTACTCAGTTGACAACTGAGTACGTTACTGCAAATAACACAATGGAGGTATGACAGCTCCAAATAAAGTGTGCATATGTTGCAGTCAGCACGCCAATGGCCAAATATGTGGCCATTGGCACGGGAACCCGATGCAAACATGAAATAAAATAATTTTTTTTTTCGGCGATCGGCGATGTTTAAACGCAGCGCAGCCCCACGTAAACGGGCTGCGGTAAATAAGACATAAAAATAAAGGTTTGAAACCCACAAATGTGGGTTTTATGTAATGCATGGATTTGCAATGCAGGGACTAGCAAACCGAAAAAAACATGGCCGCCGTCTAGTGATTGCTAAGGGGGGAAGCTGAGTGTAAGACATGTAACTAAGCATTAATAGGCAATCCTATGTAAATGAGTGGTAGGATAGTGAATCACACTGTCACATAGCAAATGAGCACATTCCGTGTACTGTAAGAGTTAGATAAGGGGGAGTAACTGAGTAGGAGATAGGTGACATCACAGTGGGGAATGTCAGGAAGAAATCAAGCTCATTGGAGCAAAGTGGTATGTGAAAGATGTCAATCACACAGCATAAAAAGAGGAGTATCAGCAGATAAGCATGGGAAAGTCAAGAAATGGAAGTTGTACACTGTGGCCAACACCAAAGTTTCTTGTGCGTGCATGCACGCATCTGCGCGCTGGGAGGCGCGAGTAAGACAGAGTGCGCGCGTGTAAGGCAGAGTAAGCATGTAGGAGCTTGTGTAAAGATCCATTAACCTGTTTGCGCTGGTGTGCGCGCATTTTAACCCGAATAAGCAGATTCTAGTTCATGTAAGCATGTGTGCGTGCATGGTAGCCACTGTGAGCGTGTTTTCGCTGGTATGCGCGCTGCTCCCCCCTGAGGAAACAGAGAGGAAAAAGGAAGCAGAAGAAATAGTAGGAAGCTAGCAGCGAATACAGGTAGAGCTAGCAGGTGAAAACAATTAGAAGCAGGCAATCACACAGGCAGAATACTAGCCAAGCCCAGCACTTAAAACACTGCAAACAGCATTGCAGTATGTTTCTCTCAAGAGACACTGCAAGACAGGAGTAAGCAAGTAGAAGTGAAAACTGAAAAAGCTGCACTCAGACCAAGCATGCTAGGGGCTGCCATAGCTGTTATAAGGAGACATAGGAGACTTGCTGAGGGTGGTGACAATGCAAATGCTGCCAGACAACCCACAGTGAGGAGACGGAGAAGAATGTACAGGCCCAGGGTCACCTACCAGGGGTTTCATGAGCTGGAGATAGTGGAGCGCTATAGAGTGGACAGAGACCTCCTGCAGCAAATTGTTGAGCTGTGCAGGCCACGCCTCACACACAGAACCAACAGAGGGGAACCCATCCCAGTGGAAACCAAGGTATGTGTTGGCCTAAGAATACTAGCAACAGGTACCTTCCAGAGACCAACTGGT
Source organism: Protopterus annectens (assembly GCF_019279795.1). Taxonomy (NCBI): domain Eukaryota; kingdom Metazoa; phylum Chordata; order Ceratodontiformes; family Protopteridae; genus Protopterus; species Protopterus annectens. The sequence continues at coordinate 1,198,175,657 of NC_056744.1, forward strand.
GATATGATGGGGATATCACAGGCATCAGCCTCCAGGGTACTGCACCAGTTTCTGGATGCCATGTCAGCACATGTCGGTGAGCATGTATATTTCCCCAATTCCCGTGAGGTATTGGCCAGCAATATGCGTCTCTTCCATCAAATAGCGGAATACCCTGAGGTAGTGGGTGCAATAGACTGCACGCACATATGCATCAAAGCACCAGTCCGGTGAGTGGGGTAGGGCCTACATTAACCGCAAGGGCTTCCCCTCCATCAACTGCCAGGTCATGTGTGATGCCCAGGTCATAATAATGAATGTGTGTGCTGGCTGCCCTGGGAGCTACCATGATTCCCATATCTGGCATTTGACGCAGCTGTACCAGACATTTGCCAATGGGGACATCCCACATGGTCACCTAGTGGGGGATGCTGGATATGCACTGGAGCCGTGGCTGATGACACCCATCAGAAACGCACAAACACCTGAACAAGAACGCCATAATGAGGCACACGCACAAACACGAAATGTAATAGAGCGTGTGTTTGGGCTGCTCAAGTCACGGTTCTGGTGCCTGGACACATCTGGTGGAGCCTTGCAGTACTCACACCAACTACATGTACCCAAATTGTCATGGTATGTGCTATGCTACATAATATGATTCTGCGAAAACAGCTGCAGCAGGACCAGCATAGGGCCGGGACAAACAGCCCCCCACCATTGCCAAAGCCATCACAGGCAGAGCGCGAATCGGAGGAGTAACAACCTGAGCCTGCCCCAGTAGGCAGAAGGAGGCATGCCCATTATGACCTGGCCTTGGCAAAGAGGTAACGCATAGCACATACACTGGCTCAGTAGGAACCCTGGGAATGATACCCCTCTCTGACTCACTCATATAGTAACAGGGATGCCTAACATGACACAACCTGCTCTCAAACATGTACAGGGAGTGTAGTATGTGCATCCGACAGAGGCAGCCCTGCAGCACCACCTGAGGCATGATTGCCATGTGTTAAGCAATGTGACACCATCTAGTACATGCAAACATGAAGACCCTGCCTAATATCTCACCCTCACCAAGCATGATGCCATACTATGAAGACAACAAGATCAAGTACAATAATTGGCTGAAGTATTGCTGTTAGCAAGGGGGAACACATGGCTGACAGCCTGGGCTGACATGCTGAGCAAGACATGATGTCCCACCTGCTAGTGATGGCAAGCACCCAGCACACCTGGCTGTGTGGATACTGGCAAAGGCTGTTGTCACCCCCACTGTGCCTTGAATAGGTAAGGCTGGAAACACAAACCCACCACCATAGGTAGCACAAGGGATAACAACCTGGACGTAATGCTACCCAACGCCAGAAGTCTAACCTGCAAGGTGCAGGCAGACCAAACCCACCACAGCATGGAGAATGGTATTATCTGTTCTGTAACAGAAACCTGGGTCAAGGCCCAGAAGAGCACCCTAATACTATCAGGTTATGCCTTATACCATGCTCTACAGCTCCAAAACATGGAACACACTACAATAGGAGTGTGGCTATCAGTAATTGTCAAGGATAACCACACCCCCAGGCTGGTACCACAGCAAGAAGCAGCATGGACTATCCACGGGCAAGTAACAGTGGCTCAAACTGTGTCCCTGTTTGAAGCCTGCTACAGACCACACTCACAAACCCAGGTACCCCACCCAGCCTTCCTGAAGACACTGCAGAGTATGAATGTCTCAACAAAAAACAAACAAGGCACACACAAAGTATGACACAGGTGGAAATCCATTATGTATGGAAGAAGTAATCAGGGACCTAGGGACACAAGTGGACGGTAACCTGTCATGCGACGCTCACATTGCCAAGGTGGGCAGGAAGACCTGCTATATTGCCCACCTTAATATGAAAGGATGCACATGTAGATCAAGAGAGGTCACTGTGCCCCCATACTCTTCCTTTATCAGGCCCATACGTGACAACAATGCCCCAGTTTGGATGTACCTTACCTTACACCTGCAGCAGTTAGAAAGACCCCAAATGTACCTCACCAACAGGATAAAGGGTCCAAACATTTGACATCTGCAGTCTGGCTGAAGAAACCACAGCCCAATTCAGAAGCATACTGCCCAGTCAGAGGCGATGTATGCCTGATGTACAAGGCCATGTCCAATCCAGAATGAATGGACATGCTCCACTGCAGAAACCCCAAATCCAGCAGAGACACCACAGTGAGATATCTGAACCTCCACACACAGATAAATAGGATGTGCTGGAGGGACAGATCCATAACCCAGAGGCTCCTTACACTCTGGAACAGAATACCAGTCATTGAAAGGCTGAGCTCCACACTCATACTCAACAAGAGAAATCTGGTGAAGTGCATGGGAGATAGTAGATGTACACTGGGGGCCATCCCTGTGTCACATCTAGTAAAGTAAACCCTACATGGGCATAATATGCACATTGTAAGGGGTGTCAAAACTCACACACAGTCTGTCCATGCTCAAACAAGGCCAGGGAAAATAGCCTAGAATGAACCTATGAACCTATGACGATACAAATTGTGCAGGACACAAAGGATCATCACACAGCTGTCCTACCTGATGGTAGGAACCATGGTGATAATCCACAGATATGCTCTGCAGCACTCTAATATCACAAACAATACACCAAACCCACACACATTGCCAACATCCTACCTAACAGATTCTTTGCAAACTCTCCACCAGCACCTAACTGCCAAATATCTATCCCAGAAGAGTGCTGGCCCCCTGACATTGCAGATGCTGAGGTAACATCCAGCATCTACAAAGCACAGCACACAGCATCAATGGTACCAGATGGTGTCCTGGGTTGTGTCCAACAAGTACTGTAAGAAGAACTGAACACCAAATAGCAGTGCTGCGCACTATCAGTCTTACCACAGGATAAGTACCCAAAGAGCAGTGTACAGCAACAGTGGTCCCTCACCACAAAGGGGGTGCCTGAATGGATACTGCACACTATCACCCCCAACCCTGACTATCTAGGTTGGCAAAGTAATGGAGAGGATGATCATGGATCCCAGGAATAATGAGACTGGGTACCTACAGACATTGGACCCTACCCAGTGCGGCTGTCATAGGGCAGATCCTGCCCCTTACACATGTCCGACTCATGTGAAACGCACACCAAGGCCATTGATGTGGGGAATGTGGATCACACAGCCTATCTGGACCTTGCTAAACCCTTCCATACAATACCCTTGTTGGCAGTACAGATAAGCTCACCAGCCTAACTATAACCCCTATCCAAGTAGATGGGTTGCAAACCAGCTCAAGGACAGAACTGACCTGGTCAGACATGCTGCAGCCATGTCAGACTGCAAACCAGGTACAGCTGGCATCCCACAAGGCATGGTCCTGGGACCTCTCTTGTATGCTATATATGTCACATAGGTACAGGCCAACATGGAAGGACTCTGTCTGAACAGGTTTGCAGAGGACTACAAACTGTCCACCATATCAGACCCTCCAGCTGACACAAGCAACCTACAAAAGGCACACATACAAACAGACAAGTGGTGCCACAGCCATGTCAACAAGCTAAATGCAGAATAGTGTATAGTCATCCCCTGTGGAAACACAGTACACGGCCAGAAATTACCACATAGGTGTTAACCCAGTAAGTACATCAGGAGCAATAAGAGACCTGGGGACACAAGGTGATAGATATCCTGCATGTGACAACAATGTGTCTGTAGTGGTTACAGAAACATACCATATACCCACCTAATCATGAAGGTAAGCACAGCTAGGTCAGGGTAGGTCAATGTGCCTCTCCAGTCATCCATCAGCAGCCTCACAATTGTGTACAATGGCCCTTCAGGGATGTACCTTAGCAGACACCTGCATCAACTGGAAAGACCCTCAAATACCCTACCAGGAAGAACAGATGCCATGTGTTGCCTGATTAAACAAACTGCAGCACCACACAGTGCCATACCGCCTGGCTGGAGGTGAACTGTGCCTGATGTATAAAGCCATGACCAAGCTGGTATCAATGGACATTTGGCACCATGTAAAATCTGAATGCTGGTGACCTATGCAGCTGACAGGCCTGAACCCCAGCACAGACATAAACAGGACATGCTGTACTGAGTGGTCCATAACCCAGAAGCTCACTCCACTCACGACTAAACTCCCAGTACAGGTTATCCAGGGAGTCCCTCATTGACTGCCATCCAGAGGAATCATGATGACTGGATGGGAGATGGTAGGTGTATCCTGGATATCACCTGTATGTCACGGGTAGACAGAGGCACAGCACACTAACCTTGACATATGTCATGGCAAACACCAGTAAATGTGTGTTGGACAAACACTCTCTGACTAGCATTACAAATGGACTAGGGCACATGGCCATTGTTTGTCATTGTCCACACAAGTTGTGGAATACATTAAGAATGTCGGACAATCATGTACTATGCTGTCCATATCTGAGCAAAATGCAACATGGTCATATCTGCACAACTGGCCCTCAACCAGTCTGGTGTGCTCACTATAAATATTACAAGCAGTGATAGGACTGAAACCGATGATACTGTCCACCACAGTGAAAGTACTGCACCAGTACACTATACGACAATACAACTGTTTGGTCAGTAGGAAAGGATGTTGACAACTGTATGCAAAGTATCCCATGGCGACCCTGCAAGCACAGCATAATGCCTGTTAGGTTCAGACACAAAGCAGTCGGGCAGTAAGAACACAACCTGATGTCCAACACTCAACTGTACATGTGAAATATAGATGACGTCCACACACAAACACAAATGTGGTGGACCACAGATCCCAACATAAGTAAAGTTCACACTGGGCATGCTCGCACACTTAGATAAATGAGACGTGTCAGTCAAGAAGCCATAGAAACTGTGAACTGGGCATGCTCACACACTTGGGCCATGTTACAGTTCAGCAGTTGCACCCACAAATCTGGCATTTGTATGTGTTAACACAAGAACCTCCCACAATACAGAAATCTGCCCAGTGCACACAGTGAAATTACAACAGAGACATAAGTAAAGTACTGGATCCCACTCATATGCAAACATCTTCCACAGTACACAAGCTGTTCATAGAGATAGGGAAAGCTATGGCAATAAAGACCCAGAAACAGTATATGAGCAACAGATACTTGCATCTGACAGGTAAACATATGGCCGTAAAGTGCAATACTAGGCTGTTGTCCCTAGGGAATACAGAAGGCTATCCACAGTGTATTTGGCCATCTGCCTCCGCAGTACAGTAGGCCACTGTGCCTGTGCAAAGTTAATGCATAGATATGCTCTCCCCTGTACTGATGGATAGTAACAGATGTACATACCTCTTCATACATAATGATGTCAGCACACTATACATATGTCAGGAACAGAAATGATACCCAGTAATTTGAATAGCGTGCTCTTCTACTGCGTCTCTCACAAGTGTCATAACATAGTTAGGTAGGGGTTTGAATCCTGCAAGTTCTCAGTGTGTGTGTGAATGTGTGTGGGGAAGTAGTGTGTGCAATTCCATGTGTAAGAGAAATGTTCCTTTTGACAACTAGTACAACACAACACATGCTGCATATTCCACTGTCTAAACACTGATGATGTCAGCACCCTAGAAGTACAGCAGGAGAAAGCAAGCCTCCCAGTAATGCAAATAGCGCGCTCTGCTACTGCGCTCTGCTACTGCGTCTCTCACAAGTGTCATAACATAGTTAGGTAGGGGTTTGAATCCTGCAAGTGCTCAGTGTGTGTGTGAATGTGTGGGGGGGGGGGTAGTGTGTGTGCAATTCCACGTGTAAGAGAAATGTCCCTTTTGGCAACTAGTACAACACAATACATGCTGCATATTCCACTGTCTAAACACTGATGATGTCAGCACCCTATAAGTACAGCAGGAGAAAGCAATCCAGCCAGTAATGCAAATAGCGGGCTCTGCTACTGCGTCTCTCACAAGTGTCATAACATAGTTAGGTAGGGGGTTGAATCCTGCAAGTGCTCAGTGTGTGTGTGAATGTGTGGGGGGGAGTAGTGTGTGTGCAATGCTATGTGTAAGAGAAATGTCCCTTTTGGCAACTATTACTACACAACACATGCTGCATATTCCACTGTCTAAACACTGATGATGTCAGCACCCTATAAGTACAGCAGGAGGAAGCAATCCTCCCAGTAATGCAAATAGCACACTCTGCTACTGCGTCTCTCACAAGTGACATAACATAGTTAGGTAGGGGTTTGTATCCTACAAACGCCATATGTATTTTTGTCACACAGGTTGTCCATGTGTGTGGGGTGTTGTTCCCAATATTGCACGACATACATTATATCAGTAATGTCATTGCACACATGATGTATGTGTGTGCCACCTACACATATGTACCCGTGAACTTCAATAGTTCCCATGTCCGAAGCCTGCCTCATGTGAATACATGGAATATGCATTAGACAATTGTATTACTGTGGTGTTCTGTGCAGGGGCTGCATGTGGTATGTGAATATACAGTGTGGGTTGTAGATGGTGTCATCCCACCAGCGAGGGATACACGACTGGTCTGGAGCATATACTCCACATGTTGGTGATTAACAGGTGCAGCATGTTGTCACCTCTTGTGGGAGTGGTAACAAGTTGTTCCATAGCAATGCAGGGAATGAATGCTAAGAACCCTTCAGATAGGGTCTTGGAGCTAGAGTAATGCTCACACTCCATGTTTGGGTAGTCACAGTCCACCCATATAATGGTGTTTGTAGAGACCGTCATATTTCCAGTGTTGTCAGGAAGGCCAAGTGGGTTTCCTGGGTATGGGAGGGTGGTGTGTTAGTTGCACATGGATAGGCTCTGATGCTTTGTGCTGTGCCACCAACCTGGGGGTGTGTGTATCTGAGGTGCCTTTGGATACATCCCCCCTGTTCTGGCTTGGTGCGTGTGCAGGGGACGACAAGCATGGTATGAGGTATGACCTGGCAGTGATGGTGTGCACCTGGGAGCCTTGTACCAGGAGTCTGTTACTGCACAGATATTGCTGTACCCCATGCTAAGGACAGTTTCCACTGCATGCATCTTGAGGTTTACACTGCTGCTGTTGAGTAGCATTACTATTAGTGTCCTATCCCATGTGATACCTGTGTAGGTGGCTATGTAATGTCAGCCTTGCATACAAAGGCACTGTGTGTGTAGCAACAGCCTCTGCCAATATACAATGGCCCATGGGTGACAGGTGCAAGCTGTCCCAAGCAAAGTAATGTGGCTTGTCCAGCATGTAATCCCACACTGACAGGCATTGGATCCCCTTTGAATGTCACTGAAACATACGGTAATTGTAGAAACTGATCATCCTGTCTACATATTGTGGTAGCATTCTTGGTGAGGGTAAGATGCTACTCAAGGTCAGGGTCATATCAGCCTGTGCCACCAGCTCAGACAGCCCCTCTATGTCCCCTAACATGTAGTCCAGGGAGGTCATCACAGGTCATACACACTGGCACAGACAATGACTGAGTCATATTTCTACATGCCTTGGAGTGACCTGTATGCTTGTGTTATGTGGTGGATCATAGTGCCCGACGGGCATCTCAGCGTGACCTTCACCTTGTTCAGCCTGGTGAGCAGGACCTCAGTGTACCTGACGATAGAGGTACCTCATACAACTGTAGCAGGTGTGTTGTCAAGCCGTATGGCCTGTGACTGTTTGGCACACAGGCTTTGTGAGCTATGTGTTGCACGTGCTCTGCTCTGGCTTAACGTTTGCTTGTGTGTCTGCTTTGCAGGTGTCAGCTGCTCAGGCAGGATGCTATTCTGAGAGTCCAAGAATGTACCTGTGTGTTTCTGTGTTTGGATTGCGGTCGTGGCAGGTCTATGTGAAACTGGTACTGTATTCACTGTAGTATCCCACTCCACCTGACAAGGTATGCCAGTACTGAGTTAAGAGAGCTTAGCCCCCAGTTTGGCTATGTGGTTGCATCTCTCACATGTGTTGTTAGTGTATGGGAAGGGGAGAGGGTTGTCTGTGTACATGAGGCAGCTGTAACATTGCCACATGACTTACAAATTCACCATGTGGACCAGAGAATAGATTGACAGGTGACCTTTGCACATGCTACCATAGCATTGTGAATCCCATACTAAGTAACGACACATAGGGCTAATGGGGAACAAGGTACTCAAGGTGAGTATGTGAGGGTGTAGTGCTCCTGATTTGTTAGTGCTGGCATATATGAATGCGGTCTTCAGCAAATGCAATGCGTTACAGGCAACCTACATGCAAACAGGACAAACAGTGACATTCTGTCAAGTGAGACATGGACATCAGTACAGTAAGCAATACAGATGTCACTAGGGATCCAAAGAGGTACTGTAAATCTGCACTGCAGGTGGAATCAGTGTTTCAGGAACATAACAAGCAAACATGCATACAAACAAAGCTACAGTTAGCAGGCCTGTATGTAGACTATGCTACAACAAACAAGGAGTACGACTTCCAGTAGGTAACAGTGCATATATGCAGGCACTATAAGCCTGTACCCAGACATTCACAGGTCAGATGGGCTGGGTCCAGGCCCATCCCCCACAAGTTTATAGACCACATACCTTCGTAATGTTGAATAACTGGCCTGATACTCAAGTGCTCATACCTGTAATAATACACGTCAAATAACAGACACTGAGCCCTCACTCAGCAGTTCCAGACTTGGTATGATGTATGTTACCTGTCCTGGCACCACAGTATCCTTGACATGTATGGAGACTCTCCCTCTTGTCATAGTTAGTTCTGTGTTTTGGTGCTGTCATGCATGGTGTGAGGTATGACCTTGTAGTGCTAGTGTGCTCTTGTGAGTCTTGAAACTGTTGTGTATTACTGCACAGATATCAACATCCTCAAACATCCTCATTGCAGAGTCGAGTGTGGACAGCATGCAACTCGCAGTTGACATGACCATCATTGAGCATCAATATGTACATTTTCGTATCCCCTGTGCTACCTATGTAGGTGGCCATCTCTTGACAGCCTCACCACCAGCAATCAAAGATGTGCAGACAGTACACTATGGTAATTACTATGGGTGCACAAAACAATACAATGACATTCATACTGTAACTGCATCAGGCATGCTGGGATATACCCACAATGATATCATTACACTGTACTGTTGTCAACATTATGCTATTACAACACTTCTATGTAGTCACCCTGTGCATCAGCACCATGTTAACCTGTTCCTGTACCGATGTTACAGATTGCAGGAGGTGGCACAGTTTCATCATATGCACAGGGTGTGTACCTGGTATGCCTGAGTCTGCCACTGATACAACCAATTGACATGTCTGTGTGTGTGTGTTGGTGAGGGACAGCAGTACAAGATGGGGCAATGTTGATGGAGTGTGTGCATGTATGCGGTAGCCCTAGGTGTTATAAATTTGCATGTGTGTATGCATCACACAGTCCCACCTCATGGCTGCCATATACAGGTGTTTGTGGACAGCCACAGACTGTACCTGCCAGGTCATACTGATCACTGTCATACTGATCACTGTCTGTGGCCACGGACACTGTACCTGTGCCTGGCAGGGGTGCTACGGACCATATCAGGTACTAAGCCAGACTGGGTACTGTCATCAGAAGCAGGTGGTTGGTGACTGGAGACAGGTCCCTGTTGGGACTGTCCAGAGCCACGTGCACGTGGTCTCCTGGGGCGGTCTGATGACAGCACAGACCCAGCATTGCTGGGGCTGCTGCTGGCACTATGTGAGTGGCCGCGGGCCTGTTGTCTTCCACGACGGCTGCCAGCTGCTGCTGTTGCTGGCATACGGCCACGTCGATGCCTCAACCGTCCACCATTGCCCTGGCTCATGGACATGTAGTTGTGGAACAGATCTAATGTGTCCCCCCAACGTCTGTCAATGACCTCGGTGAAGTTACGGATGGCAGCCGCAACATCACGCATACTGTCACTCATAGCTGTGCGACATGCTCTCAGCTCCCTCAGACCCTGTCTGGTGTACCGTTCCATACGTGACTGTGCCTGCATTACAGCCTGAAACATAGCTGAGGTTGAAAGACCTCTGTGGGCACGTCTGACAGGGCGTGCCCACGGATGCTCCCGAGAACCCCTGGACATTTGCCTGTGTGGTACCATGTCAGGACCCTGGCCATGGCTGCTGTGTGGGGATGCATGTGCCACCGATACCACATTACCCTGGTCAATGCCCACTGTATCCTGTCCATCACCTAGGGACACTGGTGACAAAGGATGTATTGGCAGGATGACTGTGCGCATTGATGGGGTCAACAGCTGTGTAGTGTCAATTGGCTGACCAATGACGGACCCTGGCACACCTACCTGTGCCATTACACAGGTATCATCATTATCACTATCCACAGCAGCTGATTCAGGTTCCCTGCTGCACAACACCAGAGCAGCACCAGAACCTGTGGGAGTAAGACAGGAAACACAGTTTACAATGTGTACACAATGTAACTACTGATACACACATGCACACATACGCACATGGGCACATGCAGACATGGGCACATGCACACATGCACACACCTCAGTATATGAGATATCAACACACAGACACAAACACATAGCACTACTGCTTCAGCCTATTATTACTGTTAGTATCAGGTGTATTGAAGGTAATGGTATTACACACTCACCAGCATGGATAGGCTGCCTTGCTGTTACACCAGAGGGACCTGCAGAAATGAGACATTTATTGTCAGTGGGCACAACTGTGCCATTGATACTGTGGGTAAGATACAGTTCAGTAGTGCAACAGTTAGCTTCCACAGGTCTACAGCTGATATTGAGAATATCACTCTTGCACAATAATTACCCAGATTACAGCTACAAAACGAGGACACACCTCACACATGCATAACCTAACAGTGTACAGAATGGTCAACTATACACATGGCATGTTACCTGCATGCTCTGTGTCCTGCTGATGGGTGGCTCCAGCCTCCATCATTACACATGTATGCTGCTGCTGTTGCTGTTGGGCTGGAGCCACAACACTTAGGAGTAGTCCCTCCAGTCTGGTGAGGGGGGGGTGTCTAGACACCCCACCACCTGTGGCAAGCTGTTGCCTGTGGATATCCGATGCACGCTGATGGACATTTCTAATTAAATCTCTGCAGTGATGGCGTACCTGCTCATATGTCCGTTTATGTGTGCCTATGTCATTTACCCGACGGACCAGGTCTTGCCACAGTGCAGCCCTCTCCTACTGGTTCTGGCTGGTGCGGGAAAAGGGTATTGCGAAATCCCGCACCAGGCACTGGTGTATCTCTTCCTCCTCTGCAGCAGAGTACACAGGGTTTCACTGATGAACCACAGCCCTGAAAAGGAGAAGGAAAATATGTCAGCAATATCTGTCAGCAAACTATGGCACACATAATACACATAATACTCGACTGTAGTGATATAACTTAACCACCATATATAGCATCTCTCTGTCTATTGGGGGATACCCATGTAAATGACCAGATATCAGTGCTCATCCGACAACTGTGCAACAGTACCTGGCACACTCCATACGACAGACTAGTATACTGCAGCAGTCAGCACACTGGTTCAGGTCCAATGCACAACCTCACACTGGGGGTTTGTATCAAGGTACTGTATGGGGAACATTATCAGCCCATGCACTGCACACAATGCATGTTACATATTTCACTGGTAATGCACAGTACTCTTACTTGCCATAATCCTACCTACACCACAGTGACATACAGGGTAACACAGCACAACATATGGCAGTGTAGTATGTGTTGATCGCAATACCTCACACATCTGTCTCTGGCCTCACACCAAGGACACACACTAACATGACAGACAGACAGTCATGGTGAGCAATCACACCAGTACATAACATGCACCCAGTCACTGGCACACACATTCCACTTCACATATTTGGTTTGCAATGTGTTCATGGGTGTGCATTGTGTCTTAGGTAGGTAGTGTGCTTTTCGCCCTGGGCCTACAGCAGCATACTGTTATGCTACCCTCCCGCTTGTGACATGTGTTACGATCGTACCTGCTCCTTACAAACAGTTACACAGGGTGACTCATATGGCATATTACCTATATGCATAACATTCAGCAGGGGCATGTCTGACATCTACTCATGGGGAGCCTTGCTTCTTAATTCTGTGTGGTTTACTACAGGGTATGTCGTATCTGTGGGTAGGGACCTGTACCTCCACCATGTGCTCTATACTGCAGTGACAAGGATGACAGACATAGGTAATTTGTGTTGTGGATGTTCGAGGTGTTACCACGGTTGTTAGACAATTGTCATGGGTGTGACCGAACTATGTATATCCAGCAGTGGTAACCTCTATGTAGGTAGTCTGTGTGCGCTCTGTGGTCTTGTCAGTCACTCTGCATAGGTAATGTGTTTGAGTGCATTGACACAGTTACTATGCATGTCTGTGTCCTTCTCCATATCTGTAGCTGTCATGGGAGGTACATACCGTGTAGGACATTGTGGGGTGTAGAGGGGTACAGTGACCTACATGTCCATAGCTGACACACCATGTCCGCTGACACATTCCATGTACAGGTATAACAGGACTAGTGGGCCACTGTGTATATCAATGGGGAGCCTATTGTACACTTGTTGCCCCTGTTCCCCCCTGACACATGCAGTAGTGGGCAGGCATGCACATATGTGGTGGTTACCGGTGTCAGTGTTTTTGAATGGGGTATGGTACTCCAGTATCCACAATGGTGTTCACTCCATGCCCTTGTGCCCTTGACACCAGGCACACCTGTTGCAATACATCTGCACACATGTGCCTCACACAGTATATATATATATATATATATATATATATATATATATAATATGTATATATAGATGTAGATATATACATATAGATGTGGGGGGAGAGAGAGACAGAGGGAGAGTGAGAGGGGGTGGGACAGAGAGAGAGTCATATACAGACATATCTGTTGTCAATCAGATCTATCTGTATATGTATATCTATCTACATATATCTATATATGTATGTGTGTATTACATATATCTGTACGTACATATTCTATCAATCTCGATGTCTGTGCAGTAAGTGAAACCTGGTTCAAGGCTCCTGACAGCACACCAGCGGTACCAAGCTATACCTCGTATCATGCTTTTTGGCCCCAAAACTCGGACCAAAGCAAAAAGGGAGGGGGAGTGTCCATATTCATGAAGGACACCCACACCTCCAGGTTAGTGGCAACACATGAAACATCAGAGACCATCCAGGTGCAAATAACCATAGGCAAACCTGCTATACAACTGGTAGCATGTTACAGACCACCCTCCCAATCTCAGGAACCACAGTCAGCCTTCCTGAAGACATTGGAGGATATGAATGTCCCACCACACACCGTCATATTGTGAGACTTCAACTACCCTAACATACACTGGGTGCATTATTCTAGCCCAAACACCCTAGCCCAAAGGTTCCCGGACTTCACTAAGTCAAATGCAATGGAACAGCTATTCACCTCTCCCACAAGGGGAGATAATATACTAGACCTGATCATCACAAACATGGGGACAATGTGCTACACAGTATACCCCTCACTAGTCACATCTGACCACAGACTAATCACCCTGGATATACATATCCCACCTCCCCCACAACACAAACGACTACAGTGAGAAACCTCTCAAATGCCGACTTTACACTTCTTAAAACTGAGTTGGTATCCTTTAAGCCCACTGGGCCAGTGAAAACCACATCCCACAATGCAGACTCCTTCACAAATGCTTTCTACGGACATCTCCAAGAATGCATGGATCATGCAATCCCAAATAAAACCAAGACCCTCTCCACCAAGGGCAGGTGTCCTGTCTGGTGGAACCCAGCCATGAACAAATTGTATAACAACAGAAGTTAGCTACTGCACGACAGAGCAAAATTCCATAAAGATAAGGCATCTATGATCAGCACTAGTAGAATGCTACATTCTCTCATACAAACATGCAAGGCCAACAATGAGAGGGAAATCGCTATGGACACTACAGATAACCACAAGGCCTTCTTCTGATATGTTAGACACCTGGGTGGAAACCCTCAGATATGTTCAGAGTTAGTTCACAGTGACAAAAGCTGCAATGAACACACAGATATTGCCAACATTCTGGCAGACAGGTTCAGTGCAGATTTCTCCCCTCCCTCACCCCCACATGAGGAATTACTTATCCCAGCTGACTGTAACCTCCCTGTCATCTCAGATGTCCAGCTGAGAACCACCCTCAGCAAAGCTATAAACACAGAATCAATGGGACCCGACGGTATCGTAGGTTGCGTGCTACGTGAACTCCAAGAGGAGCTAAACCCGCACAAAAAATGCTATTTAACCATAGCCTTGCTACAGCATATGTACCTGGACACTGGCATACAGCAACAGTAGTCCCACTCCACAAAGGAGGCACCTCTACAGACCCTGGTAACTACCACCCCATAAGCTTAACCAGCCTGGTCTGCAACGCTATGGAAAGAATCATTATGGAACTCGTACACAGAGACATTGGGGACTTACAGACACTTGATCCCACCCAGTTTGGCTTTGTAAAGGGCAGATCCTGCCTTTTGAACCTGGCTGACGTTTCCAAATCAGTCACTAGAGCCATTGACGAGGGCACAGCGGTCCATACAGCCTACCTGGACTTGGCTAAGGCTTTCGACACAATACCCCACTCTGGCAACATAGACATGCTCAACAGCTTAAATGTAAATCCATATGTCACAAGATGGGTTGCAAACCGGCTACCGGATATAAACCCTAAAGTCAAAATCACTGGTGCCATGTCAGACTCAGAGACAGTCACAAGTGGTGTCCCACAGGGCTCTGTCCTGGGACCCCTCATGTTCGGCATTTATTTCTTAGATGTGGAAGCAAACATGGGAGGGTAGTGGCTGACAATGTTTAAAGATGACTGCATACTAGGCGCCATAGTCGATATACCAGCTGACACATACATCCTACAGAAAGGCCTCACTGAAACCGACAACTGGTGCCGGAGTCATGGCCTTAAACTGCATGCCAAATAATGTATAGTCATACCCTTTCGGACGGACAAGGTACCCACATATTACCATATAGACAGTAACCCACTGAGTACAGACAAAGTAATCAGAGACCTGGGGACACTAATCGATACTGACCTCTCATTTGCCACCCACGTTGCCAAAGTGGTTGGATAGACTTCCTACCTTGCCCACCTTATCATGAAGGGATTCACATCCAGATCAAAAGAGGTCATTGTACCCCTATACTCCTCCCTTATCAGGCCCATGACTGTGTACTATGCCCCATCTGGTATGTACCTCACCTGGCACTTGCAACAGCTAGGGGGTCCCCATAAGTACGTCACCAGGAGGATCAAGGGTCTCCAACAAATGTCATATGCTGCGAGACTAAAGAAACTCATGCTCTATTCCATAGCATGCCACCTACTTAGAGGTGATCTGTGCATGACGTACAAGGCCATGTCCAATCAGGAATTGATGGACATGTTCCACCTCGTACAATCCAAATCCATCAGAACCACAACAGCTACAGATTTAAACCTCAGCACACATATGAATAGGACATGCTGTAGGGACAGATCCATAACTCAGAGACTTCCCATACTGTGGAACAGGATCCCAGTTCATGTTAGGCAGAGACCCTCACTGACACTCTTCATGTGAATTCTTGACGAGTGGATGGGAGATCATAGGTTTACACCAGGGGTCATCTCTGTGTCACTACTAGACAGAGGCACAGTGAACTGATGCTATTATGTACGGGGGTCTTCACTGTATCACTACTATACAGAGGCGCAATTTTCTAAATCTGTTCTATACACTGTCTGCAGATAGCCTAGTACTAAACTATGACACTGTGAAACTATATATGTCTATGAATTTCTACATCCCTCTCTATGTATACACATATGCATATTATATATATATATATATATATATATATATACATACATACATATCTCGATATACATATGTATACACATTATATATATATATATATATATATATATATATATATATATATATATATATATATACTCCTTTTTAGTTCCGCATAAGTATACACACAGTAACATACTGATGAACATCCATTACTGTACAACCTACTTGTACATTGCACTACAACCTACACTGCTATGTGCACATAGCTACCTTCACATACATATGTATGTAGAGCCTTCAGTGACAGTTGCAGTATGTCCCCGGCCCTATGCACATTTTCATATACATAGATACAGACCAATAACACATCTGGGGGGTTCACAGTATGTAGACTATTATAGTAGTACCTTACATTACCTGTGTTTGTTGCAGCTGTTTGCGTAGGCTTGCAGTTACTTGGCCTGCTGTCAGCCTTTTTGTTTTGTTGTTACTGTTTTTTTTTTTTTCTTTCTTTCTCTTTCTCTCTCTCTTTCTGTCTCTACCTCCAGAGGGTGCAATGAAAGTATTCCATGTGTGGACTGGGAGTACAGGATGCTTTTGTAGGTATCTGCACATGTCCATGTGATGGCCTCTGCACCAATTGTTAGCCAGCATTTACTAATTGCATGCAGCCTGTTGTGCAGTGATTGCAGTTCTCACTGTGATTTCAGGACAGTGCTATAAAAAGGTCTGTTAGGTAGGCGTAGCCCTTTCAGATTATCAGGGTGGGGACCATGGTGGTTTGCTGTGGACACTGTTCTGTGAGTGTAAGGGTTGGTATGTCTCTCATATTTCAGGCTGTGTTGTAGACACTGCAATGCATGTTGTTCTGTAAGCTGAGTATTCCTTCCTCCAGTGTTCTCTTCTCCGTGTGTATGTAAACTGACACCTACGACTAGTAATACTGTGTATATGCGTGTGTGTGCTTTCCTGTTGGGATTGTGGTGTAACTGGTATATAGCAGTGGCTCTTGCAATCTGTTGCTATGGCTTCAATATTTGGCCTTTACATTCACTCCTTGTATGCCTGCTAGGTGTCTTTCCTGTAATGTGTTGCTATGGCTTTCCTATTTTCCATTTACATTCACAGCTTGTAATGCTTGCTAACTCTGTTTGGGCAGCAATTCCCTATGTGTTTGTTGTGGTAGGGTGTTACTGCATGCAGTGTGGTCTGGCCATGGTGTGGGCCTTGACACTTACAAGGGTATTTGATCATGCTGCTGAGCAGGCCTCAGATACTCTTAGATGCATCTTTTATCAGCCTCATGGAATGGTACATATCAGTGGGATACTCCAATTAAATATTCCGATATTCTGCAGTTGTGACTGTGGGTTATTTCGAGCATATGTATTACTACACCATTTGTGACGTGCAAGTGGTGCATACTTTCAGTAATTCATAGTTACCATTGCATGTGTAGTTACACCTTTCTGCCTACTGTTAGTACATTTGACAGGGTGTCAGTGGGGCACAGTTGACATTTGTTTTCACATCAGGGACATCCCTATAACTCAGTCACAGTTGCTATGTCTGGGCTCTTAACTATTCAACTATGGCAGTGTTTATCCTGCTCTGAGTATGTGTGTGGCTTGCCAGATGCTACTGTGACATTATTACCTAGTAGCTACCAACTAGCATGGCTGTTTCTCATCACACAATACTATTTTACAAATCCACTAGATTTGACAGTAAATATACATGACATGCTTTGTGTACTAGACTTGCTATATTCCCTTTACATTAAGTCCTACTATTTTATGATATATTTCTTTCAGCACAATGTTCTTGTATAGCAGTCATGGCTTAGTGGTAAGTCATGAAGACTAGTGTTTCCAAGGTCCTGGGTTTGAGAATGACGGAGGTATTTTATTTTGCTGCTGAGAAAACTACAGGCCTTGTCATTCAGAGTGACTAAGGCACTTTTAAGCAGTTGTAAGCGGGTTAGCGCTGGTTTGAGCGGAGGTCACGCATGTGCACTGCCACTTAACTTCGCGCACACACGCTTAGCTAAGCGCACAGAAGCGCACTCCTGCTTACTACTGCTTAAAAGTGCTTACTCTCGCGCACACCCACGCTATTTTCTTTTAAAGAAAAGAAAATGGGGAGATAGGAAAGTGCTGAAAAAGGGGGCACAAAGAGGGTAGGACAGTAGGAAAACAAGCTCGGGTTTTGCAGGAGGGATGTAGGAAAGGCCCATATCTGCCCATTTCTTCGTCAGCAACAGCTGTGCATATGTTTGTAATTTGGTGTGAAATTTGAAACCTTCCACCCCTGAGAGAGGTGTGAGGACAACAATAATATTTGTTGTACAGCCAATTGTAATTGCCAGTTTACATGTCCAGCAGACATGTGTGCAAAATGGGCAGCTATGTATGGGGCGTACTTTTTTTGTGGATACAGAGTGCCCCCTTTTTTTTTTTTTTCAGGTGAGAGTGGTATGTCAGGTACAGGAAGTCGGTATAGCTGTGGAGGTAGGGGAGGTTAAAAGACAAGACAAACAAGACGCATACAGGGGTGGTGTATGACATGTGGGGGGGTTACACAACTGACGGGGACAGATGTTTGGATATCTTGAGCCCATGAGCCCACAGATGGCAACATTGGAACTGAGATCCCCACCCATGGGCAGTTGCCACTGTGCCTTCACTGCCCAGGAAGGGGCTGTGCTGGGGGCAGTGTAGGACGGGCAGCAGGCACGCCCGTGAGTTGTGCCACCCATGCCTCAAGCTAGCGTAGGGGCCCAAGCACAGCGTGCCGGATCTCCCTACGCACCACAGTCCGGACACTACGGAGGGTGAGTGGATGTTCTCCTCCGGCCACGCTTGCAGAGGGGGGGGGGGAGCTAAATCCCCTGCAGCGCTTCCACCCGCAGGTGGCACAGGGCCACCGGAGGAGGGTCCGGCCTGGGCACTACTGCCAGGTGCACTCGCCAGCTGAGGTGGGAGAGGTGGGTCTGCTGGAACCCGCCTTCCCTGTCGTCCTATGTTTTGCATTATTTAATGACGGTTTGGATTAGTAACATGCAATACCATTCACAATTAGTTGTAACAGCATGCATTAGTATTCCCATTAACCAAACACCCATAAATTCAAGCCGTTGAACAGCAAGCATAACACATGCATAATTTGAACAACAATACACAATCCAACAACATGCAGGGATGAGTGATGGCAACAGGCCATCAGGTTTGGACATATGAACAGGGCACATGCATCAACGTACATGCAAATATGTATGAACCAACAGGACAATTGTCCAGGAGAGTTAATTGTGAATACACATACCCATTTCACATGGAATGGATTATTTGTGGTTATAGGGTAGTGTGAAGAAATATTTCATTAACAACTTCAAATACCTATACATATGCTGTACATTTCTACTAGCTGCAGATACATACACACTACAGGTCTGACTACAGTTTCCTATGTGTAAACTTATGCATGTTGGTGATAGGAATGTTACTGCTACATCAATATACATTTCATTTTTATTCATACACATTCATATCTGGCTCTGTTCAGCTACATCATCCTGCTACATTTGCTTTATATGGCTGTAGACAACTGTGGATGTTTGGTATTTCATACAACCATACTATCTGCATATTGCAAATTGAGAGCAACATATCCGGATTTTGGGACACACATTCCAGCTTCAGTACTTTATTCCACACATTTTGCTGTTTGGTTGTGCCTGTCACATTCATTTCATTCTGTACTGACTGCAGTATACTTTATTCAGCAGTTACTACTACTTTATTGGTGGATACATACCTCTTTCTCACACTCTCACTTGTTTTATTTTTATAATTCAGGATGGTACTTAATTCTAGGCTTTATTACGTTTTACTTGGTTATAACAATCCTTTCCAACAATCCTTTCCAACAGTCTCACTCGTGTCATGTTTCAGAATTTAAACGGGGATATATTTCACACATGTGTTTTACTCAGCTTGTGTAGCTGTAATTTTCAGCCTGCTGCAGGTTATGTACTATTATATTACAGGTGGAACATCTTTATTTCAGACTTGTTTCATTTTTATTTTTGGATTACAGGCTGCATCATACTTATGTAATCACACAGTACTAGCAGAATCTCTCTTACACTGTTACTTGCACTTTTTATTAATAAGTGACTACACTGCACTCTTTTGCAAG
>NC_056744.1:1198200770-1198373270 GCF_019279795.1 Protopterus annectens
CTGGCCAGACCAGTAATAGCTCCTAAAATCACTTTAATTGATTGGGGTGTGCGAATAGAGCTCGCCTATCATCAAATGCATTAACCTAAATTAGCTCCAACCACATAAAATGATAGTTAAAACAGTGATCTAAAAATTGTTCATAAGTACAGTCAAGTTCCTCAAAGTGTTACAAGTCTTAAGTATGCTCTTTAAATTAGTAAAAGCTCTCTTTGTCGCAAAAAAGATCATGAGTGAACGTCCGTGCTATTTTGCTAATAGGTAGAAAACAAACAATTTCAAACAATTTCAAAACATATTAAAATGAGATGTAGCTTCTTTACCAACTACATAATTTTTCCTGTCTCTATCCAGACCAATAGCTGTTCTTTATATCACTTAATTCAATTGGAGCATGCGAGTCACGCTCGTCTATAATCAAATGCCTTATCCTATGTAAGCTCCAATCAAATTACTTAGTAGTAATTACTAATGAAGCAAGGTAAAATACCAAGCAACAACCAACAAAATGTTCAGAAATAGTATCAAGCTCTTCAAAAAGTTCCGATCCTTAGATATATTTTCTATTTTTTACATAAAATCCTGTTGTCGCAAAAAATATCATGACTATCGAGAAAGCATTCTAAAAATGCACAGAACTGAAGGATTTCAGGTTTGTGAGAAACATCACAGTTTAGCATTTAACCATTCATAATAACGACACGAATCAGCTATAAATGAATTAAGCTCTTATATCTTAAACATCGCTCTTTCCTATCCCAATCATTTGCAATTTTATAAATGCCATTGCTAAATAATGGCCATTGGTAGAATTTGCAGCTCGTCTTCCTGCTTTTGGCCTATTAGATACAGTATTTCTACACTGCAGCCAATGTCAACTAGTATGATTGCTTTTCATCCATTGGTTTGAAAAGGCAATGCTCCATCCTAAGTATTTTACATAAAATTCAACCTATTAAATATTGTATAATAAATTAAAAAAAAAACAAAAAGGTTCTTGTTCTTTCAAGCTGACATATAGGTAAATGACCAAGATCCTGTCTAACAAAAGGCTATATGTAATTAAACCAAAGATGGTCTTCTTCCCATAACAGCTTGACTTTAAAGGACAGCTGCACTAACATGTATTACAAATTCAAATTTGGGAAAACGTACAATAACCAAATGCTCCATTGGGCATGTAGTACCAATTGTAATAAAGTTAATATTGTCTCCCTATAAACAGTGCAAGAAAATAAAAATAATATGTAAAAGCAAAACACCAAAGCGACTCTTAGTCGCTAAAGCCAAAGGTGATGAAAAATACTCGCCTTTGCATGTTTAGATAGACTTCCAATGGGCATCAAGAAAAACCTATGTAATAAATGCTACTATCATATCTTTTAAGCAAACAATTACTGCTAGCTGCTGCTAGCATACATTTGACCAAATACATTACTGTATAAAGTGCTATCGATCATAAAAAACTTGTCGTAGTATTCTAAGAAACTTTTCCTTTCTGTTACCAAAAATATATTTTTCGACAATTATTATAGTTGCCATAATTACTATTTAAGGTTCAATAGAAAACTTTACAAGGGAGGCCAACCATAATAATAGTAATGGTAGACTAAGAATAATGGCCATTACTCATTAAATTTTATAATAATTAATTTTACAACATAAAAAACAGTATATTCCTTCTTATATTCATGATGGCTGCTGCTATAAATTATTTGTTGAACACCTCATGACATATCCAGATCATGTCAAGACTCATCCCAAGACCAAGATTTACATAAGAATAATTCCTCAGTACAAGATAATTCTGGACCACAGTCATAAAAGGCTTTGGATTAATAACTAATTGTGCATGTTCTAGTTTTCAATATAGGTTTCAGAGGGACCATTCTGTTAAAACCAGGTGGACAGTTAGCCCTTAAATTCACGATCCAACTGATTACCTTCACTTCTGTTCGATTCATAGTATCTCCACCCCTTGGTGTCTGCTTAACCACTTCCATAGCCTGGAACAAAAATCTGTGTGTGGGATACTTGGCAAGATGCATTGCTAAGGCATTACTGGGATCAAGATGACGTATGTCTCTTAAATGCCTTAGAATCTGATCCTTAAAACATTGGTCTATCTTCCCAATATAAAAAACCTTACACATGAGGCAGGTAGCCAAGTAAATCAAATGTTGGGTATTACAATTAGCATAAGCATCAAAATGATAGACCCAATCAGTGGTTGGATGTCGAAATATGTTAGAGTTATTAATGAATGAACATGCTTTGCATCTAAATTAAAAGTACCTTTTCATTCAGAAAGAATCTTAGAGGGAAAAATATCCTTATTATACAAGTCTCTTGATGTTCTTCTTTTTCTTATATGTAAACCTTGGGGTTTCACCTACAATTTCTTTTAATTTAGTATCTGAAGTAAGTATGGGCCAGAATCTTATCACCTCACATACTTGTTTGTTATCTGCAATATAGGTGAGTACACAGTTGAGCTTAGAGTCATGTCTCTTTTTCCTGAACAGATCTGGAGGGTATTTCTAAAGAATTTTCCAAGAAATAAGGTCTTCTTTTCCCTTGGCTAAAACTTTGCCAGTTATTTCTTGTATTGAGGTTCTTGTACTTATAACCTCTGGCTTTTACACTGGCATGGAGGTTTTCACATTGTACCATAAAATCCTCGGTATTAGTGCACAAGCGTTAAGCGCTAATTACTTGATTTTCAAATATATTGGAAAAAACATGTCCTGGATGCATGCTCTGTCGTCATTATAGGTAATGGTTTCTCCATGTCAATTTCTTAAATACCTTGGCACTCAGCCCTGTGACAGAATGCAGGCATATTTCCACATCCAAAAATTCAGCTTTGACTCTAGATGATTGAACCTTGAATTCTAGGAAATCCGTACTCTCATTAAGAAAACTGACAAAGGATTGCAACTCTTCCATGTTCCCTTTCCAAAGGACAAGAATGTCATCCACAAAGCAACCATAATATGTCAGATATTGTTTCCATGGACTTGTATCATTAAGGAACTCTCTTTTCTCCCAATATGCTAGTACTAAGTTAGAATAACTATTGGCACAGGGGGTGCCCATGGCCACCCCCCATACCTGCAAAAAATATTCATTTCCATAGAGAAAGATGCTATTATCTAGGACAAGTCCAATAGGGAGCAAATTAGTTCAGGTTCCATATGTGCCTCATGCAAAAATGAACATATTGCTTGTAATCCAAAATTATTTGGTATTACTGTAAACAAGCTAGTGATGTCCATGGTTACCAAAATAATATCAAAGCAGTCTAGATGTTGGGTCTTATTATACAAATCATTAAGAAAACTGTTGGTACCCTTCAATATCAGTGGAGCTGTATGCAGGACTTTAACTCGTTCTCTATAAATATAGATAATGGTTCTGTAGCCCAATCTCTGCCAGCTACTATAGGTTGAAGTGGAGGATCTATGGCATCCTTGTGCACCTTGTGAAGGCCACTGATGGTAGGTATCAAAGGGTATGTGGTGATGAAGAAATCAAAGATCTATCGATAGACGCCTATCCATTAACATCTCATATAAACAGCTCTGGATAAGTCTGATCCTGGAATCAACTTCCTTTCTAGTTAATCTCTTGTACGTTGTCTCGTCTCCAAGCATATTTTGTATCTTACTGCGATACCATCCTGCATCCATGACTACAATACTTCCACCTTTGTCAGCTGGTGGAATTACTATATTTTCCATCCATCTTAATTCATTGAGTGCTTCTTTTTCCTGTTTTGTTATATTGTGAAACATCCCTGTTGTACTACTTTTCCTTCTTAACTTGTCGACCTCTTCTTCACAAAGTCTAGAGAATAGGTCTATGGCTGGATGATTAGCTGGTGTGAAATTACTAAGCTTCTTATATTGGTTTACCATCTGTACATTCGCCATTCTAAAGACACATTTAAGCATAACATTTCTGGTAAAAAGTCTCAAATCAGTTACAAATTCATTCAAGTCTGAATGCAGAGCAGGAATAAATGTTAGTCCTTTACTAAGTACAGACATCTGTTCTGTACTGAATATCACATTTGAAAGGTTTACAACTAGCTCTACATTGTTAATTTCTTCTGTTTTCTCTCTTGAATTTGAGTTCTTGTGTTTTTGGGGACTGAATGTTTCACAAACACCGGAAGGGGCCAGTTGATGGAAGCATGTGTTGCTCCTTCTTTAGGGCGAGTTACTTGATCAAAGGTGTTTTCAGCCGTATTCTCTAACAGCAGAGCAGGAACTGAATCACTTGGACCTGCTTCTGAGGAATCAACATTCAAAATGTCCAGATGTTTGCTGTGAGCCAAGCTCCCTGATGTTGTCGATGGTGGAAAAATATTATTTGGATTGATAACTGAGTCAGTAGAGTACTCGTGTCATAGTTTGCCAATACCATGCCTGGGTGTTTAGTAGCTGTAGAAGTATTTGACCTTTTATCCTGGAGAAACAGACTGCGTCCTCTGTTCACATTATCATCTCTCGGCCATTCAAAAATGTTGCCCTTCGCGAAATCTTGGTAATCCCTAGTTAGTTTCTTAACTTTTTGCTCTTTTTAGTTTATTATCATAGACATTTAAACTGAATTTCAAGGTCTCTAATTTTTCCAAATGAGTCTCTTGCAAATTCATTTGCTCAAGCTTTAGTTGTTTCTCTTTAATGATGGTAGCTATTTTTCCTCTTCAGGTCTAAAGTAATCCAGTACTAGATTCATATACCTGGAGCTGGTCTCTAAATTACTAGCTTGCCATTTGGCAAGTAATTCCGGATAGGTATTACCATAACTAGGTAGACACTTGACTCGCATACCCCTAGGAACTATTTTATGATGTAGGCAGGCTTCAAAATGAAAGCGCTGCCACTGCAAGCATTTTAATCGATAAGCAGCATTTTCTACATCTCGAAATATGTCAAGAAAGTTCTTGTTGATTACATCACGCTCTGTCCCATGTATCAAGGGCAATGCAAGACTTTCTTGATTTAAATTCACTGCTAATAATGGATTGATTAATTCACCTGCGAAGTTGGCTAATGAACAGTTCATTTTCTCTTGATTAGTTGTTACTGATTCCACCATGTGCAATGCAACAAACAAAATAAACAAGAATCCAAAACAAACTGAGTTGCACTTATGAAGGTATCGAAGAAAGCAAAGCCACAATAGAAACAAAAGCTTCGATAACCACCACAGTCTTCTGATAAAAACGTATAAAAGCTTCTTCAATGGATAAAATCTAAGAACATAAACGTGAAGTAAACACACAAAAAAATCCGATAAGCGCTTTCTAGCCAAGCCTTCTTCAGATCGTAAATGAATAATCGTGCTATGTTCGTTAATAAATAGTGAATAACCAATCCCAATGCATATTAAAATGAGATGGCCCTTTATAACCAATTACTTCATTTTTCCTGTTTCTGGCTGGACCAATAATAGCTCCTAAAATCACTTTAATTGATTGGGGTGTGAGAGTTGTGCCCACCTATCATCAAATGCATTAACCTAAATTAGCTCCAACCACATAAAATGAGAGTTAAAACAGTGATCTAAAAACTGTTCATAAGTAGAGTCAGGTTCTTCAAAGTGTTACAAGTCTTAAGTATGTTCTTTAAATTAGTAAACGGTCTCTTTGTCACAAAAAAGATTGTGAGTGAATGTCTGTGCTATTTCGCTAATAGGTAGAAAACAACCAATCTCAAAACATTTTAAAATGAGATGTAGCTTCTTAACCAACTACATCATTTTCCTGTCTCTATCCAGACCAATAGCTGTTCCTTATATCACTTGATTCAATTGGAGCATGCAAGTCACACTCGCCTATAATCAAATGCCTTATCCTATGTAAGCTCCAATCAAATTACTTAGCAACCATATTACTTAGAAGTAAGTACTAATGAAGCAAGGAAAATACCAAGCAACAACCTACAAAATGTTCATAAATAGGACCAAGTTCTTCAAAAAGTTCTGATACTTAGATATATTTTCTAATTTTTACATAAAATCCTGTTGTCGTAGATAACGTAGGTGTAGATATTCTGAAGGTGAAATGTTTGCTGCACTGTTTATGTTGACTACTCACACAACTATTGCCCAATAACAGGAAAGTACCAAATAAATGTCAATTTGTGTACATGAATAAATGTAGATTGTTGTTTGGGGGGGGGGGTAAATAAGGCATCCCCTGATAATAAGCCCTAATGCGTGCTTTGGCAGGGGAAAATGTATAAGACCCGGTCTTATTTTCTGGGAAATACAGTACATGTGACAACAATCTCCCATATTCTCCATATGTCTGGGCAATGGGGTAGGGTTGCAAGACGGAAGCCTTTTCTTACACAGAAAAACATCCAGGCCCGGCTAAAATTTGCAAAACAATACATCAAGTCTCCCAAAAGCATGTGGGAAAATGTGTTATGGTCTGATGAGACCAAGGTTGAACTTTCTGGCCAGAATTCCAAAAGGTACGTTTGGTGCAAAAATACTTTGCATAACCAAAAGAACACAATCCCCACAGTGAAGCATGGTGGTGGCAGTATCACGCTTTGGGGTTGCTTTTCTACAGCTGGAATTGGGGCTTTAACCAAGGTGGAGGGAATTATAAACAGTTCCAAATACCAGTCACTTTTAGCCCAAAGCCTTCAGGCATCTGCTAGAAAGCTGAAGATGAAGAGGAATTTCACCTTTCAACACAATGACCCCCCCAAGCATACATCCAAATCAACAAAAGAATAGCTTCACCAGAAGAAAAGTAAAGTTTTGAAATGACCCAGCCCAAAATCCAATAGAAAATCTGTGGGGTGACCTGATGAGGGCTGTGAACAAGAGATACCCTCGCAATCTGACATATTTGGAACGTTTATGCAAGGATGAGTGGGCAAACATTGCCAAGTCAAGATGTGCCATACTGATAGACTCCTATCCAAGAAGGCTGAATGTTGCAATTAAATCAAAAGGTGCTTCAACAAAGTATTAGTTTAAGGGTGTGCCCACTTATGCAACCAGCTTATTGTAACTTTTTTATTTTTTTATATTTTTTTCCTCCTAACAGATTTGTTTGTTTTTCAATTGAATTGTACAGGTTATAGGTTATACTAAAGGTAGGAAAAGTTTTGAAATGATTTATTATGGTCTCATTTTTTTATATCACAAAAATCTGGCATTTTAACAGGGGTGTGTAAACTTTTTATATCCACTGTACAAATACACAATATGGTGGTTCACATTAAGAGAGCAGGTCAACCAAAAGTTGTTTAAAAAGTTGTGTAATTAACGTGTACAGCAGGGTTATACAGAATTCATTGTAATTAGACTGAGGTTTCTTTAAATGAACAGTACTTCTGTTAAGTTGTACTTGTTTCTTTAAGACAAGAAAGATACCTAGCTGTACTAGTGACAGCAAGTTTGTTTAATGAACTAATGAATGCAATATAAGAGAGAGCTGAAAGAAGTCTGACCAGAAAGTGTTTGCCTTTGTGAAAGGGAACTTCATGTCTAGAGCAGAGGCATTGAGGGAAACAATCAATCACAAATGAGGGAGGGTCGAGAAGAAGTGCTTCCTGTGTATTTAGTTAAAAAATACAGTTGTGTACCTACCATAAATGTAGATGTTCGAGTGTATTCACTGTTGCAGTCATTACAGTTGGGTTATCCTGCTGGCAGGCTACCTGCAGTCGGCCTGAATTCCAAAGTCTAGGTCCGGCGTCGGTTGCTGTCACCTCTTCCCTGACGTCAGTGTGCCAGGGGTATAAAAGATGCAGCCGATGCCATTTTCTTCAATTTTTTTTGCCCCAGATGTCAGGTGCCCCCAAAAGGGTAGGCTAAAAATATGTAAATAAAGCATGCGTGCACCAAAGTAAAATATTCCTCATCTACAAGCAAATACACCACATAGGTTGTATAGAATAGAGAAGTACAGATAAGTTCCAGCAAAGATAAGGGGGATGGTGGGTGGGTAACCTTGACTGCAACAGTGAATACACTCGAACATCTACATTTATGGTAGGTACACAACTGTACTATGTTCACCGTGTTTCACTGTTGCAGACATTACAGTTGGGTTGAATCCCAAAGCTAAGGTTGGGAGGCTGGAGCTAAATAGGATTAGGAGCGGCTATGAGGCCCTACAGAAATGCAGTGACAAAGCCTGCCCTGGATTTAGAATAGAGTGCACTGAACTCCAGGTTGCAGCCTCTAAAATGTCTTTGGTTGGTACTCCTCTAAGGAAGGCTGCTGAAGTGACTGCTGCTCTGGTTGAATGCGGCCTAATGGCCTTAGGCACTGATTTGCCATGTTATGAATAGCAGAAACGAATGCAGTGGCATATCCACTTTGAAATTGTCTGCTTTGAGATAGCCTTTCCTTGTGATCCTGCAACAAATGCCACTAGTAATTGCTCAGTCTTTCTGAAAGCTTTGGTTCTGTCCAAGTAGAAGCGCAGCTGTCTGTGTATGTCCAAAGAATGCAGAAGTCTCTCACCCTTATTCTGTGGGTTAGGATAAAAGGTAGGCAAGTGAATAGTTTGGTTAAGGGCCACACTGGACACCACCTTAGGCATAAATGTCGGGTTTGCCCTCAGAGAAACCCTATCTGGATGGAAAATGATAGAAGGTTCCACAGCCATAAGTGCCTGTAGCTCTGAGACTCATCTTGCAGAGGTTATTGCTAGGAGTAGAGCTGTTTTCCAAGATAAAAAATTTATATCAGCTGTAGCGGCTGGCTCAAAGGAGGCAGGGTGAGTTTTTCCAAGACATAACACCATGCAGGTATTGGTAATCTCCTTGGCGGCCTTAAGTTTTTGGCTCCTCTGAGGTACTGCCTTAGTAAAGGATGAGAAAAAATAGGTGGCTCTGTATTGTAATGAACTGAAATGGCAGAGGCATGAATCTTAATTGATGAAAAGGATAAGCCTTTGTCCAGCATCTCAGTGAAGTATTGCAAAATCTGAGGAATATTTGGTACAATTGTGTCAATCCCTTGTGCCTGGTTAAAAGCACAGAATCTCTTCCATTTTTTAGCATAAGATTTTCTGGTACTAGGCCTCCTGGCCTCCAAAATAACATCCATCACCGCTTTAGAAAGAGGGGTGCTTTGAATGACTACATTATCTGCCATGCTGCCAAATTTAAGGTCTTGAGTTGGCTGTGCAGGATCTGATTGTTTTGTTGGGACAGTAAGTGAGGAATTTGAGGTAATGTCCAGGCTGGGTGTTGAGACAGGTTTCTTAGGATTGGGTAACAGTGCTGGTGGGGCCAGTCTGGGGCAATCAGTACCATTTTTGGCTTCTCTTGTCTGACCTTTAGGAGTACCTTGGGGAGGAGGGGCAGTGGAGGAAAGGCATATACTGTTAAATTTTTCCAGCTGAAAGATAGAGCATCCACTTTCCATGCTTGCTTGTGACAAGTCCTTGTCCAGAATCTCTGTAGTTGGCAGTTGTGAGGGGAGGCAACTAGATCTATGTCCGGGCATCCCCATCTCCTTATTATCATGCTGAAGACTTGCGGATCCAATTTCCACTCGTGGGGATCCAAGCGGTTTCTGCTTAGTTCGTCTGCCGGAGTATTTATCTTTCCTGGTGGGAATTGTGCCTGCAGATGTACTTGGTAAGTCAATGATGTGTCCCACAAAGTCATGGCTAGTCTGCAAAGGGGATAGGAATGAGTACCTCCCAGCTTGTTTATGTACCACATGACTGTGGCATTGTCCGTCTTTATCAGTAGTTGTCCTGGATGAAGTTGATACTTGAAGGCTGTCAGGGCATTCTGAACAGCTAGCATCTCTTTTTGATTGATATGAAGATGCATTTGGCTTGCGGACCATGTGCTCTGAATACATCTTTCTGCCATGTGGGCACTCCAGGCATAATCTGATGCATCTGTTGTTAATGTCTGCCTGGCTGTGGGTAAAGTGAATGGCTGTCCCTTGTTGTGGTGACAGGCCTTTGCCCACCATCAAAACTCCTGTTGCAGGCAGGGAATGAGGGTAATTATTGTTTCCCGGCTGTGGCAATGTTGAGTCCAAACACTTTTTAGATACCATTGAAGTTTCCTCATATGCAGTCTTGCATATGGAATTAGCAGAATGCAGGATGCCATGAAGCCCAAAGCCTGCAGAATTTTTCTTGAAGATAACTGGGCCTTTGTTGCTAACAGTTTGAAATAAGTAGTCAGTTGCCTTTGTCTGGCGTGAGATAAGCCATCTGGGCAGTTGTATTTAAAAGCTTGCACTCTTGAGAGGGTACTAGTTTTGATTTCTTTTCGTTTACTTTTTACAAACGCCAGATGCTGTAGTAGAATGTCCTTGTTCTCTGCTTGAAGCGGTTTCTGCTTAGTTCGTCTGCCAGAGTATTTATCTTTCCTGGTGGGAATTGTGCCTGCAGATGTACTTGGTAAGTCAATGATGTGTCCCACAAAGTCATGGCTAGTCTGCAAAGGGGATAGGAATGAGTACCTCCCAGCTTGTTTATGTACTACATGACTGTGGCATTGTCCGTCTTTATCAGTAGTTGTCCTGGATGAAGTTGATACTTGAAGGCTGTCAGGGTATTCTGAACAGCTAGCATCTCTTTTTGATTGATATGAAGATGCATTTGGCTTGCGGACCATGTGCTCTGAATACATCTTTCTGCCATGTGGGCACTCCAGGCATAATCTGATGCATCTGTTGTTAATGTCTGCCTGGCTGTGGGTAAAGTGAATGGCTGTCCCTTGTTGTGGTGACAGGCCTTTGCCCACCATCAAAACTCCTGTTGCAGGCAGGGAATGAGGGTAATTATTGTTTCCCGGCTGTGGCAATGTTGAGTCCAAACACTTTTTAGATACCATTGAAGTTTCCTCATATGCAGTCTTGCATATGGAATTAGCAGAATGCAGGATGCCATGAAGCCCAAAGCCTGCAGAATTTTTCTTGAAGATAACTGGGCCTTTGTTGCTAACAGTTTGAAATAAGTAGTCAGTTGCCTTTGTCTGGCGTGAGATAAGCCATCTGGGCAGTTGTATTTAAAAGCTTGCACTCTTGAGAGGGTACTAGTTTTGATTTCTTTTCGTTTACTTTTTACAAACGCCAGATGCTGTAGTAGAATGTCCTTGTTCTCTGCTTGAATGAGGCAGTCGCCCAGGTAAGGATATATTTGTATTCCTCTTTGTCTGCAGAATGCAATTACTGGAGCCAGGCATTTTGTGAAGACCCTGGGCGCAGTAGATAAGCCAAAGGGCAGTGCAGAGAATTGGTAGTGCATTGGGCCAACTATAAATCTGAGGTATCTTCTGCATGATTATCTGACTGGGACATGCAAGTATGCCTCTTTTAGGTCTAAAGTCACAAGCCAAGCCTTCTTGCCCAGCATGGGCAGAAGCTGCTGCAGAGTCAACATTTTGAATTTTGGAATATCCAGACATGTGTTTAGAATAGATAGGTCCAGTATTGGTCTCCAGGCTTTGTCCTTTCTGGGCACCAAGAACAGGCTTGAGTAAAATCCTTGTCCCTGCTCTTGCTCTGGTACTTGCTGAATGGCCCTCATGTCCATGAGGTATAAGACTTGCTTTTGTGCCTCTGCCCATTGATTTTTTGGCAGGGTATGAAAGTGAAACTTGTAGCCTTGTGACACTGTTCAAGACCCATTTGTCCTGGGTTATTATGTGCCAATTTTGATGAAAAAGTGCTAGTTTTCCCCCCTAAAAGTGCTGCCAGAAGATAAGTGCTTGGCGCAGGCAGAGGGAAGTCATTGGGACTGTTTCCTGTATGGCTGTGCTTTGTCTTATCCACTTTTGGAGGTATAAGCACCCCACTGTTTAGACCTGTATGTGCCTTGGGGCTGGGATCTCCATCTAGGGTGTCTGTATCTGCCCCTTTGTGGCCTGTCTGACACTGGAAAGGACCAATTCTTTGTAGGCCAGTGTCTGCTAAATTTTGGAGGCTGTACCTGTAAGAAATCCTTGACTGTTTGCATAGATTTTGCTTTGTCCTCAATTTTCTTCAACACCTCCTCTGCTTTAACACCAAACAAGGTATCAAGCTCTAATGGAGCATCTAATAATTTTGCTTTAACATGATCAGGCAGATTCGGTTCCTTTAACCAAGCATGCCTCCTGATGACAGAACCCATAACAGCAGCCCTGCAGGAGGCATCCAGAGAATCAAAACCACATTGCAAAGTATGCTTTCTAACTTGTTCAGCTGCATGCAATAAATCCTGCATTTCTTTGTTTTCTGCACATTCAGAATTTATCAACATTTTCTGTTTAAGCAGTGACATAATATATTGCTGATATTTAAACATATGAAATTGACAATTTAAAGCCCTAATAGCCAAGGTAGCAGAAATGTAAATCTTTTTTCCCCATCTGTCCAGTGCCCTAGAATCCCTATCAGAGGGGGTAGGGTTTTTTGCAGTAGAAGCCTTGACCCATTTGGGATCCTGAGAGATAGTTTCTGGGTCAGCAGCAGGGTTTTTAAAGAGAAATGTATGTGAATCAGGAACCCTGTAGTATCTGTCTGGCTTAACAGGAGATGGAGGTAAGGAGTCAGGAGTCAGACTGGACTCTGAAAAAACATCATCTACAATGTCTAACACAGATGGAATAGCAAGCGGCCTGTGCTGAGGTACTAAAAGGAAGTCTCTGAGCTTTTTCTTAGATTCTGAATAATCTTGGCTCTCCCAGTGGAAATGTTCCCTCATGGTATGCAGAGTTTCCCCAAAAGAATAATCCTCAGAGGAGAGGCTGAAGGGATAGATTCTTCAGCATCAGAATCCTCATAGGGAGGAAGAGAGTATTCCTGATCAGAAGAGGAATCAGATTCATATTCCGTCTCTTGCCTAGACCTCTTATCGGGAAGGGGATCAGAACACGAAAATCTCAGGAGTCGGCCGACTGGCACTTGCGAACTGCTTTTGCTTCGGGCACCGCGCGGCAAGAAAGACTGGAGAAAATGGCGTCAGCTGCATCTTTTATACCCCTGGCGCACTGACGTCAGGGAGGAGGCGACAGCAACTGACGCCGGACCTAGACTTTGGAATTCAGGCTGACTGCGGGTAGCCTGCCAGCAGGATAACCCAACTGTAATGACTGCAAAAGTGAAACACGATGAACATCACAAGACTGTTTTTTCATGGAAGAAGCTGCTTGTTTTTTATTGGAATAAGCTGCTTTTCATTTCATTTGAGTACAAGCTAGCTACCTGGTGGTGTTAACATCTACATGATGGTCACTGCTGATGACACACCCCACCACTGTGTGGAAAAATGGAGTTATAGACAGATGGAAACTGCATTTGTTTTAGGTCTCAGCTGCACTGATCTTACACAAGATCCATATATAAATATATATAAAAAATATATACATTATATATATATATATATATATATATATATATATATATATATATATATATATACACTTAGAGAGATACACACACACTAATATATTTGTTTATATGCATTTTACATATATGTGCGTGTGTGCGTGCACACATATATATATATATATATATATATATATAAATGTTATAGGAACACTTAAAAATGTCAACCTTCTTTGTAGCAGGCATCTGTTTTTTTTTTTTTGACAGTGTTTGGCTGACATAACAGCTGATGAATATTTATGCGAGATCTGATTGTTTTGCTGGGACAGTAGTTGTGGTGTTTGAGGCAAGGTCCAAGCTGGATATTGAGACAAGTTCCCTAGGATTGGGTACCAGTATTAGCGGGGCCAGTCCTGGGCAATTAATATCATCTTTGGCTTCTCTTGTCTGACTTTTAGGAGGACCTTGGGAAGAAGAGGCAGAGGAGGAAAGGTGCAAACTGATAGGTTTTTCCAACTGAAGGATAGGGCGTCCACTTTCCATGCTTGTCTGTGATAAGTCCTTGTGCAGAATCTTTTCAATGATAATTTTGAGGAGAGGCAAACAGATCTATGTCTGGGCTCCCCCATTTCTCTGTTATCATGCTGAAGACTTGTGGATTTAGTTTCCACTCGTGAGGATCCATAAGGTTTCTGCTTAAATAGTCTGCCAGTGTTTTGTTTTCCTGGCAGGAATTGAGCTTGAAGATGTATTTGGTAGGGCAAAGCTGTGTCCCACAGTGCCATGGCTAACCTGCAAAGGAGGTATGAGCGTGTGCCCCCTTGCTTGTTTATATACCACATGACTGTGGTGTTTTCCGTCTTTATCAGTAGTTGTTCTGGATGAAGTAAGTCCTTGAAGGCTGTTAGGACATTTTGAACAGCTAGCATCTCTTTCTGGTTGATATGTAGATGCATTTGTTTTGGTGTCCATATGCCCCTGCATCTTCCTGCCATGTGGGCCCCCCAGGCATAATGTGATGCATCTTGTTGTTAGGATTTGGCTGGTAGGGGGTAGACTTAAGGGCCGTCCCATGTTTTGGTGACATGCCTTTGCCCACCATAGAAACTCCTGTTGCAGGCAGGGGATGAGAGGAATCACT
This sequence comes from Protopterus annectens, assembly GCF_019279795.1. NCBI lineage: Eukaryota > Metazoa > Chordata > Ceratodontiformes > Protopteridae > Protopterus > Protopterus annectens. The sequence goes on from NC_056744.1 coordinate 1,198,215,238, forward strand.
GTTTCCAGACTGTGTGCATGTTGACTCCATAAACTTTTTAGGTACCACTGAAGTTTCCTCATATGCAGTCTTGCATATGGAATCAGTAGGATGCAGGATACCATGAAGCACAGAGCCTGCAGAATTTGTCTTGCAGAAGACTGGGTCTTTGTTGCCATCAGTTTGAAGTAAGTAGTCAGGTGCCTTTGCATGTCTGGTGTGAGGTAAGCCATCTGGGCAGTTGTATTCAAGCTTGCACCCAGGAATGTAATCTTTTGAGAGAGTACCAGTTGTGATTTCTTTTCGTTTAATGTGTACCCTGGGCATGTTAGAAGCCTTTCCACAAATGCCAGATGTCGAAGAAGAGTGTCCTTGTTCTCTGCTTGAATGAGACAGTCATCCAAGTAAGGATATATTTGTATACTTCTTTGTCTGCAAAATGCAATTACTGGTGCCAGGCACTTTGTAAAGACCCTGGGCACAGTAGATAAGCCAAAGGGCAGTGCAGAGAATTGGTAATGCATTAAGCCAGCCTTGAATCTGAGGTATCTTCTGCGCGATTGTCTTATTGGGACATGCAGGTATGCCTCTTTTAGGTCTAAAGTCACCAGCCAAGCTTTCTTGCCTAGCATGGGCAGAAGCTGCTGCAAAGTCAGCATTTTGAATTTTGGAATGTCCAGGTATGTGTTCAAAATCGATAAATCCAGTATTGGCTGCCAAGCCTTGTCCTTTCTGGGTACCAAGAACAGTTCTGAGTAAAAACCTTGTCCTTTTTCCTGTTCTGGTACTGTCTGAATGGCTCCCATATCTATGAGGGATGTAACCTGTTTCTGTGCCTCTGCCCATTGATTTTTTTGGCAGATCTGGCCAACCATTTGCCATTGGCAGTGTGTGGAAATGGAATCTGTATCCCTGTGATACGATGTTTAGTACCCACTTGCCCTGGGTTATTAACTGCCAATTTTGAGCAAAATGTGCTAATTTTCCCTCTATGGATGCTGCCAAAAGATAAGTGCTTGGTGTAGGCAGAAGGAAGTCATTGGGATTGCTTTCTGTAGGTTTACACTTTATCTCCTCCAGAATTGGAGGTGGAAGCACCCCATTGCTTTGACCTGTATGAATCTTGCGCCTGGAATCTGGAACCCTTAGGGCGTCTGGATTTGCCCCGTTGAGCTCTGTCTGACACAGGAAAGGACCAATTTTTTGTAGGCCAGTGTCTACTGAATCTTGGTGGCTGCACTTGTAAGAAGTCTAACAGTTTGCATAGACTTAGCTTCCATTTTCTTTAAAACCTCTTCTGCCTTAATACCAAACAGAGAATCATGCTGTAAAGGTGCATCTAGCAATTTAGCTTTAACATGATCAGGCAAATTTTGTTCTTTTAACCAGGCATGCCTCCTAATCACAGATCCAGTAACTGCAGCCCTGCAGGAGGCCTCTAAAGAATCAAAACCACATTGCAAAGTATGCTTTCCAACTTGTTCAGTTGCATTCAATAATTCCTGCAATTCTTTATTTTCTGCACATTCTGAAATCAACATCATTTTCTGTTTCAGCAATCCTATAACATGTTGTTGGTACTTAAGCATATGAAATTGACAGGTAAGGCCCAGATTGTCAAGGTTGCACATGTATAAACCTTTTTTCCCCATCTGTCCAGTGCCTTTGAATCTCTGTCGGAGGGGGTAGGATTTTTTGCTGTTGAGGCCTTAACTCCCTTTGGACCCTGTGAAATAGTTTCAGGATCAGCAGCAGGGTTTCTAAATAAAAATTTATGTGAGTCAGGGACCCTGTAATATCTGTCAGGCTTACTGGGAGCCGGAAGTAAGGAATCAGGGGTCAAGCTTGACTCCGAAAACACATCATCCACAATGTCTAAAACAAGGGGAATGGCTAAAGGCCAGTGCTGAGGGAGAAGGAGGAAATCCCTGAGACTCTTTTTTGATTCTGAGAAGTCTTGACTCTCCCAGTGAAAATGCTCCCTCAAAGTATGCAAGGTTTCTCCAAATGAATAATCCTCAGGAGGAGATGCAGATGGAATGGAGTCCTCAGCATCAGAATCCTCATAGGGAGGTATAGATAATTCCTGATCAGAAGAGGAATCAGAAGAAACAGAAACCTGATCTGAAGATTCATAATCAGTGTCTTGCCTTGGCCTCTTATCTGGAGGGGGATGGGTATCCCTGATCAAGGTACTAAGGTCTTCAGCCATTTTTCTCATCTGTTTTTTAGGCATAGAGGTCTGTGCACGTGGCTCATGCGTCTTTTTTTAGTTTTAAAAGTTGCTTTTGTCTTTGGTTTTGCAGCTGTCTTAGGTTTCATATACAAATATTGAGGTCTGAATACACCCTCAGAAGCCAGTGCCTGCTCAGCGGATACATCCGTCAGTCCAAAACCTTGAGTATCTTGCGGCATGCCGGACTCTACATGGGTATCTGTAGAGGCCTGCGACTCGAAGGTAGTGGGTATCAGGGGCTGCAAAAGCACCTCACTGAGTACCGGCGAACTGGCGACTGGCTTAGGAGAAGCTTCGTCGTCGGTTTTGGATCTTGACTGCCTTTTTCTGTCCTTTTCTTTGCGTTTTTTATGTACTCCGGTAGTCGGATTCCTATCCGACAACATTTCTGGGTAGTTAAATCTGTTTCCAAAATACTTTGATGCAAAAATACACCAATGCTTAATACTGCGTTGGTTAAATCTAGCACAAAACTGACAGCCAGGCATGTTGTGATCAGGGCCTAGGCAAGGAATATAGTATGAATGGAAATCCTTATGAGGTATTTGCTTAACATAAGTAATACATTTATTAAATTTTTCTGTCATTGGTAAAAAGCAAGAAAAAACTTTCCCCAACAGGGTACTTAGCTTTAGTGAAGACTTCGGTTCTGAAACTCAAACTCGAATATTTCAGTAGTTGGCCGACCGGCACTTGTGAAATGCTTCTGCTTCGGGCACCGCGCGGCAAGAAAGACTGAAGAAAATGGCATCGGCTGCATGTTTTATACCGCTGACGACCTGACGTCATGGAAGAGAAGACAGCAAACGACGCAGGACCCAAGAATTCAGGCTGACTGAGGGCAACCTGCCAGCAGATTACCCAAATGTAATGACTGCAACAGTGAAACACGAAGAACATCCAAGATGCTAACCTCCAAAAAAAAGGAAGCCAATCTAGTGGTCACCTGCCATAAACAAACTCTACAACAGAAGAAAGAAACTGCTGCAAAAAAGAGTAAAACCCCATGATTGGAGGAACTCCCTGGTTAGCCTCAGTAAGAAGCTGAGATCCCTCATAAAATCCTCCACAGCTAGTTACGAAAACAAAATTGTCACTATTTCTAAAGACAATCAAAAAGCATTTGATAGCTATGTCAAGAATTTCAATGGCAACACTTAGATCTGCTCTGAGTTACAGCACAATGGCACTAAATATACAGAACTGATATTGCCAACATCCTGGCAGATATGTTCAGTGCTTACTTTACCCTGCTCTCACCCCCTAAAGGGCCCATTCTCTATACTGGAAGAATGCAAAGTTCCTGTAATCACAGCTGCTCAGATAAAAAACTCTCTCTCCAAAGCCAACAACACAGCATCCATGGATCCTGACAACATCCCAGGCTGTGTTCTACAAGAACTACAGAATGAACTGGCACCCCACCCAAGTACTATGTCCAATCACAGCCTCACCTCAGGCTTTGTGCCCACTGAATGGTGCACAGTGACGGTTATCTCACTTCACAAAGGGGGATCCACCATGGACCCTGGGAACTACCATCCCATTAGCCTGATGAACCTGGTCTGCAAGACCATGGAACAGATCATCATGGAACTTATAAACAATGACATTGGTAATTTCCAAACTCTGGACCCCACCAAGTTCGGGTTTGTAAAAGGCGGATCATGTCTTCTAAACCTGATAGACTTCTTTGAAGCAGTCACTAAAGCCATAGAGGAGGGTATGGTGGTTCCATACAGCCTATCTAGATCTCGCCAAGGCTTTTGACACCATCCTCCACTATGGAATTATAGATAAACTCACTAAACTAAGTATAAATCCCTATGTCACAAGACGGGTTGCCAACTGGCTCACTGACCGAACTCACACCGTGAAAGTAGCAGACTCCAAATCCGACTTCAGACCAATGACAAGTGGAGTACCACAGGGTTCAGTCCTGGGTTCTCTCCTGTTTGTTATCTACTTCACTGAAGTACAGGCTAACACAGAAGGTCTTTGGCTAATGAAGTTCGCAGATGACTGCAAACTAGGAGCCATAATCGAAACCCATAACGATGTGGACAACCTACAAAAGGGCCTCACTGAGACAGATGTCTGGTGTCAAGTCATGGCCTGAAGCTCAATGCCAAAAAGTGCATTGTCATCCCTTTTGGTAAAAACTCTGTACCCATGAACTACCACATAGGCAGTACTCCACTTAACACCGAAAGTGTGATAAGAGACCTTGGGACACAGGTGGAAAGTAGTCTTTCCTTTGATAAATCACATCACCACAGTAGTCAGGAAATCCTTCTACGTGGCACACCTCATTACAAAAGGTTTCTCATCCAGGAAAAAAAAGAGGTAATTGTTCCCCTCTACACATCACTCATTAGACCCATTATAGAGTACAATACCCCTTTTGGTATGTACCTCACAAGACATCTACAACTGGAAAGGCAGCAGAAATACCTCACAAAGCGGATTAGCAGCCTCAAACAGACGCCTTACGCAGACTGTCTCAAAAAAAACTCCAGCTATACTCTGTCGCATATCGCCTACTCAGAGGCGATCTCTGGCTAACATACAAAGCTATGTCAAACTCAGAGCCATTGGACATGCTCCTCTTAAAGAAATCCCAATCCCTCCGAGCTACACGATCTAGGGACCTAAACCTTGTCAACACAATAAACAGAACATGCTGGAGGGATAGATTCCTATCCCAGAGACTTCCCATACTCTGGAACAAACTACCTATATATATCAAACAAAGCTCCTCATTAGCACTCTTCAAGAAAAATCTTGATGACTGGATGGGAAATAGGAAACTCACCCCAGGAATCACTTCCATGGCTCTACTCGACAGGGGCACAAGAAAATAATTTTCTTGGATGGAGAAAGCCAGGGTACCTTTTTGGCTAGGCTTATATAGGTCCTAGGGCCAATAGCCTAGTACCTACCTATGAACCTTATATATACTTATATATATATATATATATATATAATGGGTCCCCTTTAAAAGCTCGACTTTCATAGTTTCATTGGTGTGTACTAGGCTAATGGCCCTGCAGCCTTTACAAGCCTAGCCCATAGGATTAACCTGGCATTGTGCCACCCGACCTTAGTTCCCAGTGCCTCTGTCGAGTAGAGCCACTGGAATGATCCCCGGAGTGAATTTTCTATTTCCCATCCACTCATCAAGATTTCTCTTGAAGAGGGTCAGTGAGGCACTCCGCCTGACATGTATGGAAAGTCTATTCCATAGCATGGGCAGTCTCTGGGTTATGAACCTGTCCCTCCAGCTTGTTCTGTTGATTGTGACAATGAGGTTGAGGTCTCTGGAGCATGTAGTGTGGAGAGACTGGGATTTCTTTAGATTTAGCATTTCTAACAGAGCTGGGTCAGACATGGCTTTGCAAGTCAAGCAGAGAGCACCTCTAAGTAGGCGATATGAGACAGAGAATATTTGGAGTTTTTGAGTCTGTCCATATACGACAAAAGTGTTTAAGGCCTAGGATCCTCTTTGTGCGGTACTTTTGTGGCCTCTCCAGTTGTTGCGGGTGTCTAGTGAGGTACATGTCAAATGGGGCATTGTACTTGACTGGCCTAATGAGGGAAGAGTAGAGGGAGACAATGACTTCTTTCTTCCTGGATGCAAAACCCTTAGTAATGAGATGTGCCACATAGAAGGACTTTCTGACCACAGTGGCAATGTGGTGGTCAAAAGAGAGGTTGCTGTCAACCTGCGTTCCCAAATCTCTTATGACACCTTCTGTGCTCAGTGAACTACCATCGATGTGGTAATTCATGGGAACTAGGTTTTTCCCAAAGGGGATGATGACACATTTTTTGGCAATGAGCTTAAGGCCATGGTTCTGACACCAGTCGTTGGTCTCAGTGAGGCCTTTCTGTAGGATGTCAACATCACTTGGGGAGTTAATTATGGCTCCCAACATGCAATTGTCTGCAAACGTTGTCAGCCAGAGTCCCTTTGTGTTGGCCTGGACTTCAGAGAAGCATATACCAAACACGAGAGGACCCAAGACCAAACCCTGTGGGACCTCCACTCATGACTGGTCGGCAGTCTGACTTGGAATCAGCTACTTTCACTCTGTGGGTTCTATCATTGAGCCAGTTTGCAACCCACCTAGTGATACAGGGGTTGATGCCAAGCTTACTGAGTTTTACTATGATTCCTGAGTGGGGAATGGTATCAAAGGCCTTGGCCAGATGAAGGTAGGCTGTATGAACCACCTTGCATTCATTCACAGCTCTGATGATTGATTCAAAGTTGTTGACCAGGTTGAGCAGGCATGATCAACCCTTCACAAAACCAAACTGTGTGGAATCTAGAGTTTGGAGATTACCTATATCCTTGTTTATTAGGTACATGATGATTCGTTCCACAGCTTTGCATATCAGACTCATCAGGCTAATGGGGGCGATAGTTCCTAGGGTCTGTAGTCGCTCCTCCTTTGTGGAGAGGGTTGACTGTAGCAGTGTGCCATTTGGTAGGGATAAAGCCTGAAGTGAGGTTGTGATTGAACAGGGCACACAGGTGAGGTGCCAGTTCACTTTGTAGGTCATGTAGAACACAGCCCCATAGAAGATGTATTCTTGGCCTTGGACAGTGCTGTTTTAACCTGTGCAGCAGTAATACTGGGTGCCTGGCAATCTACTGGTACTGGGATTGGTCCTTTGGTGGGGGAGAGAGGGGTAAAGTTGGCACTGAATCTGTCAGTCAGTACATTGGCAATATCTGTTGACTTGGTATAGGAGGTGCCATTGTGAAATAGCTCCGAGCAAATCTGGGTATTGACGTGGAGATTCTTTACATAACTAAAGAAGCCCTTGTGGTTGTCTTTACTATCTGCTGCAATTCTGTTTTCATAGCTAGCTTTAGAGGATTTGATGAGGGATCTCAATCTTTTTGCTGAGGCCGATAAGGGAGTTTTTCCTGTCTTGGGACTTCACCCTATTTTGCATCAGTTTCCTCCTTCTGTTGTAGAGTTTGTTTATGGTAGGGGACCACCACATTGGCTTCCTTTTTTTGGAGGAGAGCGTCTTGGTTTTATTTGGTATGGCGAGATCCATGCATTTGTGTACGTGTTTGTACAGGGAATCAGTGTATGAGTCGGCGATCATGCAGCTGTTCTCTAATTGCATGGGTGCTGTGAAGTTAGCCACCTCTGTTTTTAGGAGCCCAAAGTTAGCTTTGGAGAAGTTTTTTATGGTAGTTACCTTTGCAATAGGGGGGGTTAATTTCCAAGGTGATTAGTTTGTGGTCGGATCTAACCAGGGAGGAGTTGACTATTGATATAGAGCAACGGTCGCCCATGTTAGTAATGACCAGATCAAGGATGTTGCTACCTCTGCTGGGGGTAAGAATAAGCTGGTCCAGGGCAGTGGAATTAATGAATTCCAGGAAACGTTGGGCAAGTGTATTGGTACATGAGTAGTTTTCCCAGTTAATGGAGGGGCAGTTGAAGTCACCCAGTATAAGAGTGTTAGGTTGAAACCTAACATTCTCCAGGGTGCTTAGGAACATGCAGTGTGAGTCTTGGGACATGGTTGGGGACCTATATCAGGCTACGACCTGAATCGCTCTCTTACCCAATGAGAGCTGCACCTGAAGTACCTCTGATGTGTTATGTTGGGCTACCAGTCTGGAGGTGTGCTCATCCTTTATGAATATGGAAAGACCACCACCTTTGGAGCTTCGGTCCAAGTTCTGGGGCCGAAAGGTGTGGAATGAGTTTGCGTGGTAGTGCAGTGGTGCTTTCTGCTGCCTTGTACCAGGTCTCTTACAGCACAAATGTCGATGTTCTCCATTTTAAGGAGTGCTTCGAGTGAATGTATTTTGAGATTTAGACTTCTAGCGTTGAGCAGCATGACCCTCAGACTGCATTTGCTTGTAGCTGTTATGGTGGTAATTTGGTCTTTGGAACACCACCTAAAAAAGGCACTGGGGGGGGGGGGGGCAAGAGCTATGGCCAGTATCTGGAAATCCAGGGGTGACAGATGCAGGCCATCTCTGGCAAAGCATTGAGATCTGTCAATCATGTCATCCCAGGCAGACAGATACTGGATCCCCTTAGAATGACAACAGAAACTTAGCCAGTTGTTGAAATCAATCATTTTCTGTTTGTACATCATTCTGGGTGATGGTAGGAGGCTGCTAAGGGCTAGAGTCATACCCGCCTGGGCTACATAGTCCAAGAGTTCTTCCATCTCTCTTTTCATGTAGTCCAGTGAGGTATGTCTCGGGTCATTCACACCCACATGTACAATGATAGAGTCATATTTGTACCTGTGTTGAGGGACCTGAATATGTGCGTTATGTGGTGGATCCTGGCACCTGACAGGCAGCTGAATGTTACTTTTTCCTTATTCAACCTAATGAGTGGGACATCAGTGTGCCTCACTATCGAGTCACCTATGACTAGTGTGTTGGGCTTGCTAGTTTGCTTTAGGGGCTTTGGCTGAGTGGCACACTGTTTAGGAGAGTTATGTGTCTCGTGATTAGTGCTGTGTTGTGGTGGTTGAGTGCATTTCTGCCCTGGAGGTCTCTGCTGTTTGGGTAGATTTTATTGAGAGCCTCCACAAAGGTGGGTGTGTGGTTTGTGTTTTTACGTGAAGACAGTGCCAGTGTGTGCTCTGGAGGGCTATGTGTTCCATGTGGTGTGGTGCAAGTGTTGACCTTCTCCTCTTGACCAGCTATTCCAGTCTTGGCTGGAGGGTGCGTGGCTTCCAATTTGGATATATAAGGGGATCTCTCACAAGTCTGAGTGTTGGGAGGTAAGAGGACAGGGCTGTCAATGTACATGAAGCAGTTGTTACATTGCCTCAGGATGCCCAAGCTCACCAGGTTAATAGGAGAAAGCACAGGGAACTGAACTTTAGCCATGCTTGAAGGGGTGGGCATTAATAATAAGTACTGGAGCTGTTTCCTTGTAGAATGTTTAGTGCTGGTAGCACTTTTGTGTGCTACAACAATTGCTACAAGAAGTCTGGTAAAGTGCTAGACTAATAAGCTAGTAAAAGTGCAGGAGAGGAGAGAACTAGCAGATCCAAGGGAAAAATTGAAGAGCAGATTTTTGGCACTGTTCAGAAGCTTACAAACAGTCCTGGATACAGCACATGTATATCTGGACTACAGTAGTTCCAGGAAAGGCAAGAAACAGCTTTTTTTTCTTTTTTTTTTTTTTTTTTTTTTAGTAGAAAGTGAAGAGGCAGAAGATAATGAGATAATTCAATATTTAGAAGCTAAAGGGGATGGGTCTTTACTAAGTTCTCACTATAAACAGTAGAATGAGCTGATGTAACGTGACTGGGGGGGGGGGGGGTAGTGTCCAGTATTAACTTTATATCAGGGGCTGGCAACTCAAAGCCACCAAGACTTAAGACCACCATCACAACTGGGTCGGTGGGTGGGGAAAAAAACAGTTGTACAGGTTACAGAGATTTGTATTAAATCAAAAGACAATTGAAAAATAAATACTTATCTTTTTCCAATATCACAGCAGGCCTACAGTAGGTCAGTCTCTCTGCAGCTTGGAACAGCTTGAACAAACCGGTACAGCTGATTTAAAACACTGGCTATTAAAGGCAGAGAATCAGAAACCAGCCCAATTATCCAAGTAACAGTTTGCAAGAATGCCCCTAGCTAGATTAAACCAGTCCTGTTCACTTTCCCCCACAAAGAAAACAGATACGCCTCTAGACAAAAGATTTCACTGCAAACGGAGGGTGAACAGTAATAGATATTCAGCTCTATCACACAACAAAAAGGAGAGTAAAAACAGTTGTACAGGTTACAGAGTTATGTATTAAATCAGAAGTGCAGAAGACAATTGAAAACTTATCGTTTCCCAATATCACAGCAGGCAGTATGTCTCTCTGCACCTTAAAACAGCTTGAGCAAATAGGCTGAGACCATATGATTGAACTTTTAAAAGCTCAACCAGTCTGAATTGGGATCTCCATACAGCACAGAACAAGAAGTTGTCCCTTTACCGCAATGTAGTTCAGTCTCGGAGTTGGTATACTTAAATAGTAGGGGGGGGTGCAGGGGGGCTTGCCGCCCTGCTAGCACTGTTTAGTTTTTTTTCCCCACATTTTCGAACATTCAAATGTTTGATCATATGATCTTGACCATATGAAAGTCGAGGATTTGGATGTTTGATTATGTGAACTAGACCCATATATATATATATATATATACATGGATAGGTAGATATATAGAGATATATACACACACACTCACTGGTCAACTTCACATGACTGAAATCTCATTTAACTGAATTTCATTTGACCGAGACCATAATACCGAATTTTTAAAATACTGAAAACTCATTTAACTGAATCTAATTATATTGCATTGTAAGCCGCAGACATGACATGGGTTTTCCTTCTCCTGTGACTAGCTTGTGATAAAAAGAATTACTGTAACTTACAGTGCTGATTGTCAGAATACCTATAGTCATGTAGAAAGTAGTGCTGTAGTGTTTCTAAATGTGGGTACATCTGTTTACAATTTTATGGGAAGTATCTAAATAAGACGGCTGATGTTTTGTGCGTTTTCGGCACTAGTGGCAGCGTGTAGACTTCTGTAAGGTAAGTAAAAGGTATATGCCCTTTTCCCCACTGCAGTGCGATCCTGGCGTTAGTACATATAGTTGGGGGGGGGGGCACTGTATCTGGTTTCTGTTAAGTGGATGCGTAAGTAGTTTATAAGTTCTGAAAAGAGTTAGTCATAAGTGTTTTAAGTGTGCATGTCTATGGGTTTACAAGTTAGCATTTTGAAATTCAGCATTGTAAGCTTTCAGTATAACGAGTTTCAGTCAAATGAGTTTTCAGTATTTTGAAAATTAGGTGTTGTGATCTCAGTCAAATGAAAGTCAGTCAAATGAGATTTCAGTCATGTGAAGTAGACCCATATACACACACACCCACACACATACATATATAAATACAGACACACACACACAAGTAAATATACACTGGCTCACAAATGTACATATACAAATACATACACACACACAGATATATATGTATATAGTATACAGATATAGTGGACATAAACAGTGTACACACCCCTGTTAAAATGCCAGGTTTTTATGATATAAAAAAACTGAGGCCACACTAAAACATTTCAAAACTTTTACCACCTTTTTGAAAAACAAATCTGTTAGGGGAAAAAGTGTAAAAAATAAAAAACGTACAACACACTGGTTGCATAAGTTTGCACACCCTTAAACTGATACTTTGTTGTGTGTGCACACCCTTAAACTAATACTTTGCTTGAAAAAGTCTTACTGAATTATGACTGCAGCTTGGTACTTGTGGCAGCCATACCTCTTAAGAGTAAGAAATCTGGACAAAGCCATAAATAAAAGTAGAACAAAATCCCAAAAATAGGGATAATTTTTAAATATTGTTATATATATGTTACAAATGTAGAATGCTGACAGAGTAACAGGTTGTGCATTAGAATATATAAAATATAAAAAAACTGAGGCCACACTAAAACATTTCAAAACTTTTACCACCTTTTTGAAAAACAAATCTGTTAGGGGAAAAAGTGTAAAAAATAAAAAACGTACAACACACTGGTTGCATAAGTTTGCACACCCTTAAACTGATACTTTGTTGTGTGTGCACACCCTTAAACTAATACTTTGCTTGAAAAAGTCTTACTGAATTATGACTGCAGCTTGGTACTTGTGGCAGCCATACCTCTTAAGAGTAAGAAATCTGGACAAAGCCATAAATAAAAGTAGAACAAAATCCCAAAAATAGGGATAATTTTTAAATATTGTTATATATATGTTACAAATGTAGAATGCTGACAGAGTAACAGGTTGTGCATTAGAGCAAATTTTCTGAAGGGTATTAAGTATGAAACTCAAATGTCTGTCATTATTTTCTAACTTCAGTTTTTAAGTATTTGCCACTAATTTGCCAGAAAAGTACACTTTTATGAAAAATGGACGAATGTTTGTTTTCGTATTATTTCCATTCAGTTTTGTGGTCTTCTGGGAAGAGTCCTGAACTAATTCCCCCTTTTCTGTACAGGTCAGAATTGATACTTAAACCCATGGTGACTTCTTGTCTCGTCTCCAATGGAACTTTGTGGTATGCTTCTACTTCTCACCCCCCCGTAACTGGATATGTAGGGTGCTTATCTAGGGTGATAAATAGTTGTCTGTGAACACATGCAACCTCTAATTGGGAGTGGGTTGGACAAGCCAAGGTATTATCAACTGCTCTTGTAAGGGCAGTTTCTAAAAGGTCTGAACAACCGTCCTTTTAAGGGCAGTTTAAAAGGACTGAGCTGGTCTGGTATTTGTGGAGGAGAAGTAAGCAGCAGGTCAGTCTACAACCATGAAAAGGGAATAGAGGATTAGTAGCAGCCTTTTATCAACTGTATAAAAGGTAAGTTTTTGGATTTAGTTTTAAATTTTTATTGTGGTGGAGATGATTGCATTACTTTTTGGGGGCATGGTTCTTGTGCTAAGACGATTGGGAGGTGAAGGGCTGTAGTTCTTAACAGTTTTATTTTATTTTTGTTCAGAATTCTTCTGCTAAGAGACTGAGAAAGGGAGGTTTGTCTGTAATAATTAATGTCCAGATTTGATATCGTCTTTTTAGCCCAGTTTGTAGAAGAATAATTTATTTTTGTTTTGTATATAATTTTGTTTTGTCTTTAATTGTGCTGGGTGTGAGAATGCGACAGAATGTACAGATGTTGTTTTAATTTATGTCAATACAAACCCTGTTATGCTAGTATTTTATTTTGTTTACCAGTAATGTTTACAACTACCCCTGATGCTACAGCTTTGTTCTATAACATTTTGCTTTGTCTTGAATTATTGTACTGAGAGGTTGAGAGGAGAGTTAGCAGTGGTGTGAATACTGCAGAATGAATAGCTGTTGTAATGTATACTAATGAAAACAGTGTTATACTAGTACTGTACTTTGTATACCAGTAATGTTTCTAACTATCTCTGACACTATGACTTTGTTTTATGATACTTTTTTGTTTTGTCTGCAGTTATTGTGTTGAGAGTTTTGGAGTGTGGTTGGGGGCTATGAGAATGTTGCACAGTGTTTGCCTGGCATTTTTTTATTTTATTAAACTGAGGTCACGCAATGTTTAAACACGTTGTTAATGTTACGCCTTTGTCTTGTTTTTATTTTTTCCACTTCATCCAGAATTATTGTGCTTGAGACATTGCGGGTTAGGGGCTGTGAGCATTCTACAGAATGTGCTGCTGTCTTGATGCATATTTATGCGCAATTAGATATTTGCCTTGTATTTTTGGAATATTCCTCATCAAAAATGTGGGCTCACTCAATGCGTGCTACTGCAAAGTATGTTCTACCATTTTTATTAATTCATAAGTACAGTCAGTGTGGGTGACTGTGTACCTCTGTGGGTCTGGCTACCTTGATGCGGTACAGAGGCTTGTCGTAATGTAACATTGCTACTAAATGCCAGTCAGTCATAGCTCTCAATCTCTTGGCACAAAAAAATCTGGACAAAGCCAAAGATAATGGGAGACAGCCTCAAAAATTGGGACAATTTTTAAATATTGCTCTTATAAAACTTTTGCTAGAATAAAATATCTTGTGTTACCATGCATTTTCTGAAGGATATGAAGTCAACTCAAACGCCTCTCATTATTTAGTGAATTCAACCCTCACTGATTTGCCACAAAAATCCAGAAAACTACAAATTTTGTGGATCACACCAAAAATTAGTCAAATCTGGACATTCTGTGGAAATCTGGGCAGTTGAAGAATATGCAGTCAGTGCGCGTGCACCTCTGAGTGGCTACCTTGCTGTAGTGCATGAGTTTGTCATAATGTAGCATTGGTACTAAATGCCAGTTCACTGTGTGCGTGTAACTCTGTGAGAGGCTACCCTGCTGTAGTACAGGGGTTTGCCATAATGTATGCCGGTCAGTTTGTGTACCTTGGCACACAAATTCTTAGTGAGCATAAAATGGTGCTGGATGAGCCTGACAGGGAAGGGGCTGTAATGTGGTCACTCTTTATATTCTCCTGAGTAGGGCCCCCAACATAAAACTTGCTAGGGGCCCCCAAAATGCTAGCACAGGCCCTGCATTCATCTTCTGTAGGAAGAAAGTGGCTTTAATATGTTAGAATCTCCTACAAGTGGAGTCTTTGTTTCTACCACAGATTTATACTTTTCTTGTAGGGCTAATACACTTTGTTGGAATTCTGAAATATTCTACTAAAGTGCTTCCACACATTCAGTTATTCTTAAGGAAAACATTTAGTTTCCTGTATGCACAATTGTAAATTCTGTTGCTTGTGACAGTCTTCCTTAAAACCTGGAAACAGAGCTTCAGTAGTTTTTTCCATCTTCCAGTGGGATGGAACATTTGTATTTAAATGAACTTATCACTATCATAGAGTTTTCCCTTGCACAGGCACATTATAAAATGATTCACCATTGTATACTAATGAGAAAAATGACCCTTTCACTTCCATAATGTTTTCCCTTGAGCAGGAACAGAGAGCAAGCAGTAAACAATATTAGAAAACATTTGGTGTTACAACTTCAGGAAACTCTCTTAAAAGTTTTCGGTTTTCTTATACTATAAGACAAAATAGTTCACGCATAATTTTGTAAAAACAACCTCAGCTCATTGCTACTGGTTAGTACCCGTCCCCAATCCCAGTTATCAGCTGACAGCAGGCGCTCATTTTGGGGTGAGAGCAAGTAACACAGACACACACATTCAGCAGCTATTGGCTTTTATTCTCAGTAACTTATAATCAAAGATTGACCACTGCATTTCTCCACCATATGTGACATCTTGCCGGCTCATGGCCGATTTGTGGAAAATAACCACAGTTGTCTAGTTTTTAAATTCAACTAACATTTGCGGAGGAGGGAATGAAAAAACAAATTAGCATTTCTTCATTCGAAGTACAAGTTAGTATGAGACCACTGAGTTATCTAAACCAAACAGGTGCATAGGTAGGTACTAGGCTATCTGCCCAAGGGCATTTATAAGCCTAGCCAGAGTGTGTCGGATTTCGCCGCTCCATTGATTAATTAACTGAGCCTCTGTCAAGCAGAGCCAATGAAGTGATCCCAGGGGTGTATTTTCTGTTACCCATCCACTCGTCAAGGCTTCTCTTGAAGCGTGTTAGTGAGGGGCTCTGCCTAATGTAGTTAGGAATTTTGTTCCAAAGCATGGGGTGCCTCTGTGACAGGAATCTATCCCTCCAGCATGTTCTATTTATTGTTGTGGCGAGGTTTAGCTCACTAGAGTGCGTGGCTCGCAGTGACTTGGATTTCTTTAGGTGGAGCATGTCCATCAATTCTGAGTTGGACATGGCTTTTGTAAGTCAGGCAGAGATCACCTCTGAGTCAGCGATATGCCACTGAGTACAGCCGGAGTTTTTTAAGTCAGGCTGCATAGGACATATGTTTGAGGCCAGTAATCCTCTTGGTGAGGTGCTTTTGTGGTCTTTCCAGCTGTTGGAAGTGTCTTGTGAGGTACATCCCAAATGGGGCATTGTACTCTTTGATGGGTCTGATGACTGACGAGTAGAGGGGCACTATAACCTTTTTACTTCTAGATGCAAACCCCTTAGTAATTAGATGGGTCACATAGAAGGAATTCCTAACTACTTTGACAATATGATTGTCAAAGGAGAGATTACCATCTTACCTGGGTCCCCAGATCTCTTATTACCTCTTCTGTATTAAGGGGGCTGCCGCCTATGTAGTAATTCGTGGGTGTTTTGTTTTTCCCCAAACGGGATGACTATGCATTTTTTGGCATTCAGCTTGAGGCCATGACCTTGACACCAGGTGTCTGTCTCAGTAAGGCCTTTTTGAAGGATGTCCATGTCAGCCGGAGAGTCAATTATGGCTCCCAGTTTGCAGTAATCAGCGAACTTGGTTAGCCATAGTCCTTCTGTGTTTGCCTGTACTTCTGAGAAATATATGCCGAACAGTAGGGGTCCCAGAACCGATCCTTGCGGGACACCACTTGTGACTGGTTTAGAGTCAGACCTGTAGCCTGCTATTCTTACCATATGAGTTCTGTCTGTAAGCCAGTTGGCAACCCATCTTGTGACGTAGGGGTTTATGTTAAGGCTGGTGTGTTTTTCTATAATACCTGAGTGAGGAATGGTGTCGAGCGCCTTGGCAAGATCAAGGTAGGCTGTGTGATCCACCTTTCCCTCGTCTATGGCCTTGGTGACTGTCTCAAAGAAGTCAACCAGGTTTAGTAGGCATGATCTGCCCTTAACAAAGCCGAACTGGGTTGGGTCAAATGTTTGGAGGTTCCCAATGTCTTTGTTAATGAGTTCCATGATGATGCGCTCCACAGCCTTGCAAACCAGACTAGTCAGGCTTAATGGGCGATAGTTACCAGGGTCAGTTGTGGCCCCTCCTATGTGGAGCGGAATAACCATTGTTGTGTGCCATTCTATGGGCACGTAGCCTGTGGAGAGGCTGAGGTTGAACAGCGTGTTTAGGTGGGGGGTTAGTTTGTTCTATAGTTCGTGCAAGACGCAGCCTGTGACACCATCTGGCCCCATTGATGCTGTGTTTTTGGCTTTTGAAAGAGCTGTTTTCACCTGCGCTTCTGTGAATTCCGGGACACTACACTTTTCCAGTACTGTTGTGCCCTTTTGAAGGTGAGATGGGAGGTGAAGTTTGCACTGAATCTATCTGCCAGGATGTTGGCAATATCAGTAGGTTCAGTATATTTTGTGCTATGTTGCACTAGCTCAGAGCATATCTGCGAGTTGCCACTTAGATTCTTGACATAGCTAAAGAAGGCTTTGCGGTTATCTTTCGAATCCTTGGCTATTTTTCTTTCAAAGTTAGCATTGGATGATTTTATGAGGGACCTTAGCTTCTTACTGACACTGATCAGGGATGTCTTTCCTTCTTGGGATTTGTATTTTTTCTGAACTAGTTTCCTCCTTTTGTTGTATAACCTGTTTATGGCAGGGATCCACCAGACTGGTTTACATCTCTTAGGGGAGTGAGTCTTGGTTTTGCTAAGGACCATGTATCCTTGTAGGTGCTCATAGAGTGCAACTGTAAAGGATTCTGCATATTGGCCAGTGTTATTCTTTAGCGTGGGGGCTGTGAAACTTACCACCTCTACCTTAAATAAGGTAAAGTTTGCTTTAGAAAAGTTTTTCACTGTGGTTTCCTTGGTTTGGGGAGGTGGTGGGGTGTGGGCATCCAGGGTGATTAGTTTATGGTCTGATCTAACCAGGTCCAATATGTTGTGGCCTCTGGTAGGGGAGTTTACCAGCTGATCCAGGGCATTTGAGTTGATAAATTCCAGAAAGCGCTGAGCCTGCGAGTTTGTACTCAAATAGTTTTCCCAGTTAATGGTAGGGTAATTGAAATTGCCCAATATCAGGATGTTCAGTAGGACCTTCATGTTTTCCAGTGTCTCCAGAAAAGTGGAGTGGTGGTCCTGAGTCATGGAGGGTGATCTGTAGCAGGCCACATTATGCATTGCAGATCTGCCCGATGTTAGTTGCACATGGATGATCTCAGAGGTATCATGCTGCGCCACTAACCTGGAGGTGTGGGTATCCTTGATGAATATGGATACACCCCCTCCTTTTGTGTTTTGGTCCGTGTTCTGTGGCTGAAATGTGTGGTATGAGTTGTAGCCCAGTAGTGCTGCAGTGCTCTCTGGAGCTTTGAACCAGGTTTCAGTTATTGCACAGATGTTGACGTTCTCCATACTTAGGAGTGCTTCGAGCACATGCATTTGGAGATTTAAACTACTGGCGTTGAGTAGCATAACTCTCATTTTTTTATTTGTGCTGTTTACAGACGTGGTTTGGAATTATGAGCCTTGCCTAAAAAAGGCACTATGGGGCAGCAAGAACCTTGGCCAGTATTCAAAATCCAAGGGGTGACAGGTGCAAGCAGTCTCTTGCAAAGCAACATGGCTTGTCGAGCTTGTCATTCCAGGTGGACAGACACTGGATCCCCTTTGAATGACACCAGAAGCTTAGCCAATTGTTGAAATTGATAATTTTTTATTTATACTGAGGTATCATTCTTGGTGAGGGCAGGATGCTACTCAGGGTCAAGGTCATACTCGCCTGAGCTACATGGTCAGAGAGGCCTTCCATGTCTCTTTTCATGCAGTCCAGAGAGGTACATCTCAGGTCATTCACACCAACATGAACAATGACACAGTCATATTTGTACTTGTTCTGGAGTGACCAGAGTGCTTGTGTTATGTGGCGGATTCTGGCTCCTTATAGGCGTTTTTGCAAAACTGTAGTTTGTTTCAGTGTCCTTCTAGCTCAAGTACTGTGTGCATGACCAAATTTGTAGTCATCAACTTAAGCAGCATGCCTTTTGGAAGTTGGAATAAACTTGAATACAAGAAGGAAATCTATGCAGACATGGAGAGAACTTGCAGACTCCATACAGACAGCAACTCAAAATCTGGACTAAATCATGGAACCTGGAGATATAAAATGTCAGCACTAACCAATTAGTGAGATAAAGGAGCATGAAAGTAAGTAGTGGAAGGCAGTGGCAAGAGTCTAGTAAACAATGAATCTGCTCTCTGTAGTACTTAGTAGTGGGATAGTGGCCATTGTCGACATCATGTGAACCTGGGTGACTGAGGCCATGGTTGTCTTATTAATTTGCTTGCTTGTTTATTTATAAAAGATAGGATAAGTAGAATAGGTATGGGTAGACATCTGCATTAAACAGGACTAGGGGCAACCTACAGACACTGGACACATCCCAAACTGGCCTTTGTTAAGGGAAATGTCATGCCTACTTAACCTGGTAGACTTCTATGACAAAGTCACCAAGGCATTGGACGTGGGTAAAACAGTGCATACTGCATATCTTGATCTAGCTAAGGGATTTGATACATTACTCCACTCAGGCATTCCTGAGCTCCTCTATGAGCTAGGTGTAAACCCTTACATAACTCACTGGATTGCTGGCTACCTCACAGACAGGACTGAAGAAGTCAGGATCGAAGAGACCATCTCCATAACCGACCAGTCACCAGCGGAATACCCCAGGGCTCAGTGCTGGGTCTGCTCCTGTTTGGCACTTACTTCTCTGAAGTCAAGTTCAACATTAAAGGCCTCTGGTACATCAAGTTTGCAGATTACCATAAATTGGGAGCTATTATAGATTTCCCCCCAAGACAAACATCTTACAACTGGGTTTAACGCAGACAAATGACTGGTGCTTAAGCCATGGCCTGAAACTCAATGCCAAAAAATGTATTATAATGCCCTCTGGAAAACTGTCAATGCAAGTTAATTATTCCACTGATAAAATGCCCGCAAGAGTCAACCCAGTAATATGGACAGCAACCTGGCCTTTGGCCAACCTGTAGCTAAGATAATAAGAAAATCATTCCATGTCACCCAGATTATACCTAAGGGTATGTCATCCAGGTCCAAGGAAGTTATAGTACCACTTTACTCAAACATTATCAGAGCTAACACTGAATACAATGCCCCGTTTGGAACTGAGCTAACCAGACACCTGCAAAACTTGGAACCCCTAAAAAAGTTTCTTATCAGGAGAATTCAGGGCATGAATATCCTGTCCTACACTAATCATCTAAAGCCTCTGTATCTGTATTCAGTCCTCATACAGGCTGCTGAGAGGGGGATCTTTGTCTAGCTTACTAAGCTTCCTCAGACCCAGTCCTGATGGATTTGTTGCACATGCACAAAACCAAAAGCACCAAAAACACTAGATCCAGGGAAATTAACTTCGCCTGTGACAAACAATATGTGCTGGAGAGACATACAAGTGTCCTAAAGGATACCCACATTACGGAATAGGCTCCCCATCCATGTCAAACAGATTTTATCCCTGACCCTATTTAAACAAAACCTAGACAATTGGATGGGAAATTGTAAAGTTACTCCTGGTCTGGCCACCATGTCCCTTATGGACAGAGTATGCCAATAAGACAAGTATTATCATGACTAACAGCCTCTACAAATTCTTAGTTACCCATCTACTAACATTCCCCCATCCCACATATTTGGGACCCAAATGGTTTGAGCTGTGTGCCTAGGCTTGTAAGGGCCCTAGTTGTCATTAGCCTAGTTAAAAACCTATGAATCTATGAACTAACTGTACTTTATTTTCAAAGAAAATGTACATACTCATCAGCTTCCCTTTCAGTTTACAAAAAAGCAATTAACTCTAAATGTGAACAAGCTAGTTTTGCCACTCCCCTTCAAAAATATGTCACTTCATGAATGACAAAAAGTCTTCTGTATGGGTTTCATAATATTTATTATGTTAAGGCATCTCACTTCAGCTTTACTTCCAATAAATTGTGTTAGTTTGCAAAATTCTTAAGATTTGGTTTAATAAGGCTTGGTAACAACTACAAATGTAACTAGAATTTCTCTGTATAAAAACACCATACAAACACAGAAATGTGTTAAAGAACAAATCTGAAATAAAACATTCCAGTTAAAAATATAGTACTAATAGGGAAACACTTCCACTTTATTTCAACATGGACATATATGCCTTGTCTTATACATCAGACATCACATTCTAGTTACAGTCTCAGGCAAAGTACCTGTATGTGCTCCACTGCAATGTTTATTTAAAAATCAAAAACTTGCGAGGCATAGCTCATTATGTATGTAGAAAGTGCTAGTCTAGATGAATATAACCTGCAAAGTTCCACTATACTTGAATTCACTAACATGTCAGAATATAACTTCTGTTTGGGATGGGAGAGAAACAATACATATACTGAACATAACTATGCTAATGTGTACATTAGACGTAGAATTCATGCACATTTCCCCATAGCCATCATTTTTGGCTCTGAGAAGATGGATTTATGCCCAAGCAAGTGTATATGTTCACTGAAATGAATACTGTTGGAAGAAAAGTAGTTGTCATTGCACATAACCAACTGCAATTAAAGATACAAGAAAAGCATTTTTGCTAGGGAGCAAGATCAAATGTCCCCCACACCTCAGCATCTTATCTACTCAATGGAAGTTTTCAATGAAAAGTACAGTTTTGTACCTACCATAAATGTAGATGTCCAATAGACATGCAACTGCTGTCATAACATGTGAGTTGTCCTGCCTCAGGCAGCCCTCGGTCGGCCGGATTCCAAAGTCTGGGTCCGACGTCGGCTGATGTCGCATTTCTCTCCGACGTCAGAGCGGCTGGAGTATATAAGCATCAGCCGACGCCATTTTCTTCAGTGTTTCTTGCCCCAGATGCCAGGTGCCCTCCAAGGAAGGCTGTAATCAAATTGGAAGACAAAAACAGGATTCCAAACAAATAAATTAACAATAAAACAAATACACCATAACAGATATCCCCAGCTAAGAATAACAGGGATAGGAGTGGACCCTAGGCATAGAGGGGTATGGAGGGAGGGAAAATCCGACTGCAGTTGCATGTCTATCGGACATCTACATTTATGGTAGGTACAAAACTGTACTATGTCCTTCAAGAATGCAACTGCAGTCATAACATGTGGGTAGAATACCATAGCTTAGCTGGGGGAGGAGGTATGCTCTAGGAAAGGGATGGTGTAGCAATCAAACCCTGCAGGACTGCCAAAGCAAAGCCTGCTCTGGATCTGGAATATAGAGGGAGATTGTAGTGTTTGGAGAATGTATGCACGGAGCTCCATGTAGCAGCTTCTAGAATGTCCTTGGTAGGCACCCCTCTTAAGAATGCTGTAGAGGTGGCTGTAGCTCTTGTGGAATGTGGTCTGACATTGGCTGGAACAGTCTTTCCATGAAAGGAATAACAGAATCTGATGCAATGTCCAATCCATTTAGAAATAGTCTGTTTTGAAATTGCTTTTCCTTGGACTGCAGGGGTGTAAGCTACAAAAAGTTGTTCAGACTTCCTACTGGCCTTGGTTCTGTCCAGGTAGTATCGAAGTTGTCTGTGAATGTCCAAGGTATGCAAAAGTCTTTCCCCCTTATTCTCAGGATTGGGGAAGAAAGCAGGCAGATCAATGGCTTGATTTAGAGAAACCCTAGATACCACCTTTGGCATAAAGGTAGGGTTGGTCCTTAATGAAACCCTGTCTCTGTGGAAAATAATAAAGGGTGGTATTGCCATTAGGGCCTGTAGCTCCAAACCCTTCTTGCTGAGGTAATTGCCAACAGGAAAGCTGTCTTCCATGAGAGAAATTGCAAGTCAACTGAAGCTGCTGGCTCAAAAGGAGGTAGAGTCAGTTTTTCTAAGACAAAATTGAGGTCCCAGGCTGGCACTGGGGCCTTTCTTGGTGGCTTAATGTTCTTGATTCCCTGAGGAATTGTCTTAGTAAGGGGTGAGAGAAAACAGGAGGATCAGTGTTGTATCTAGCTGAAATAGCAGATGCATGTATCTTTATGGAAGAATATGAGAGGCCGTTCTTTAACATATCTGCCAAATATTCCAAGATGAGTGGGATGTTCAACAATGATGCATCATGTCCCTTGCTGGTATTCCAATTGCTGAATCTTTTCCACTTTGCTAAGTAAACCTTTCTGGTGGATGGTCTTGAGCCTCTGTTAGTATCCGCTGAACTTCCTTGGAGAGAGATAAGCTGAAGTTATTTATGGGATCTCCCAGGCTGTTAGTTGCAGTGTCTGAAGATTTGGATGCAGTGTTTCGAAATTGTGTTGAGTCAAAAGTAGAGGCCACTGAGGAAGGGCCCGCCTCCTGGTGTGACATATGCTCCGAAGTAGTGGGTACCAGTGTTGTCTTGGCCAATCCGGAGCTATTATGATTCCCTTGGGCTTCTCTGCTTTGATCTTTAGTAATACTGAGGTCATCAGTGGTAGAGGTGGGAATGCATAGATTGCTAGGCAGTTGAATGAGAGGGCATCTATTTTCCAAGCTTTTGGATGATATGTCCTTGTGCAAAATTTTGGTAGAAGATGGTTGAGGTGAGAGGCAAATAGGTCCACTTCTGGCTTGCCCCATGTCGAAGTGAGTTGTCTGAAGGCCTTCGGATGTAACCTCCACTCGTGTGGATCTGTGAAATTCCTGCTTAGGCTGTCCGCCAACACATTGTCTTTTCCTGGAACAAACTGGGATTGTAACTGGATGTTTAGGCTCAGTGATTTCTCCCAAAGCTGCATTGTCAGTCTGCAAAGGGGATAAGAGTGGGTGCCCCCCTGCTTGTTTATGTACCACATTACAGTGGTGTTGTCTGTCCGTATCATTAAATGGCCTTGCTGGAGTTGGTGTTGAAAAGCCTCGATGGCATGCATCACTGCCAGCATTTCCTTTTGGTTTATATGCAGATGTGTTTCCTTTGGAGACCATTGTCCTTGTATACACCTGCCTTCCATGCGCGCCCCCCATCCAAGGTCTGAGGCGTCTGTAGTCATGGTCTGTGTTATCTGTGGTTTTTTGAATGACATACCTGTGTTTTCCTGGCTCACCGAGGCCCACCATAGGAATTCCTTTTGTAGGCATGGAATGAGTGGTATGATTGTCTCCAAGTTGTTGCTGTGTTGAGACCAAATGCTTTTTAGGTACCACCAAAAACGCCCTAATAGATTAAAACTAAAACACAAAAATGACGGAAAGTTGCTGGAAGACAAAACACAGATGCCGGTAATAGCGTAAAATGATTTAATTTCCGCTTTCGTCACAACTTCATCAGAATACAAAAAATGTGAAACTCAACCAGTGTATATAGCCCTATCAATTAAAAAAAAAACAATTATAAACAAAAATAAAGATATAGATTTAAAGTTATGTTTTAATGTATAAGTTTTTACTATTATCAGCACTAGTATTTGTATGCATTTTTGTTTGTTCAAACGAATTGTTTTTTTTTTTTTTTTTTTTTTTAATTGATAGGGCTATATACACTGGTTTCACATTTTTTGTATTCTGATGAAGTTGTGATGAAAGCGGAAATTAAATCATTTTACGCTATTACCGGCATCTGTGTTTTGTCTTCCAGCAACTTTCCGTCATTTTTGTGTTTTAGCTTTTTAGGTACCATTGAAGCTTTCTCATGTGTAGTTTTGCTAATGGAACCAGTAGAATGCAGGATGCCATGTAACCCAGGGTCTGTAGGAATCTCCTTGCAGTCATCTGGGTGAGTTTTGCTAAACCTTTGAAGTAATGAGTTAATTTCTCTTGCTTGTCTTCTGTCAGGTAAGCCATCTGAGAAGCTGTGTCTAGTTTGGCTCCTAAGAAGATTATTTGCTGGGATGGTTGCAGTCTTGACTTTTGGAAGTTGACTGTGTATCCCAGAGCTTGAAGTAATCGTATGACATAATCCAGGTTTTTTGTCAACATCAATTTGTCGTCCGCTTGTATGAGGCAGTCGTCCAGGTGCGGGTAAATTTGTATTCCTGGAGCCTGCAATGAGCAATCACTGAAGCCAGGCATTTTGTAAATACTCTGGGCGCAGTAGATAAGCCAAATGGCAATGCTGAGAATTGATAATGCTCTGGCCCTGCAAGAAATCTGAGGTATCTTCTGCAGCTGTGTCTGATAGGGACATGCAGGTATGCCTCCTTGAGGTCCAGAGTAATCAGCCATGACTCCTTGCCAAGCATGGGAAGGAGTTGCTGTAGAGTCAGCATTTTGAACTTTGGTACTATGAGAAAGGTGTTTAATGCGGACAAGTCCAGTATTGGTCTCCATTGAGATTTTTTTCTTGGAACAAGGAACAGTCTTGAGTAGAACCCTTGGTCTTGTTCTTGTTGTGGAACTCTTTCTATTGCTTTCATTCGAGTCAGCAGAGTGATTTGCTTGATAGCCTCTGCTCTCTGATTTTGTAGTAGGTTTGGCATGCCTTGTTTTCTTGGTAAGGTATGAAAATGAAACCTGTACCCTCGGTCTATAATGTCCAAAATCCATTTGTCCTTTGTCAGTCTGTGCCAGTTTTCTGCAAACAGAGATAATTTCCCGCCCAAGGGAGCTTCTAGTTGTTCCCTGGTAGGCGGTAGTAGAGGAAAGTCATTGAGTTTGTGGTTGTTGGGCAGGTGAAACCCCTGCATCACTTCTTTGGTTTCCTGGCTGCCATTGTCGTCCCCTGTAAGGGCCTCTGTATTGGCCTCTTCCACGCCACGCCTGTTCTTACCCCTTTGAAACTTTTCTGGATTAGGAAAGGACCAGTTTTTTGAAGGCCAATTCCTACTGAACCTGGGGGGGTTGAACCTGGAGGAAATCTTTCACAGTCTGAACTGATTTTGCTTTTTCTTGATGGTCTTTAAGACATCCTTAGCATTTGCACCAAAAAGCTTGTTCTTTTCCAAAGGAGCATCCAGAAGCTTTGCTTTTACATGATCTGGTAGAGGTTGATCTTTTAACCAAGCATGTCTACGAATCACTGCCCCTGTCATAGCTGCCCTACATGAAGCTTCCAGTGCATCATATCCACACTGCAGGAAGTGATTGCTTACTTGCTGAGTGTTATGTACAGCTTCCTGCAAAGTCTTCCTGTCTAAAGAATCAGGAGAAGCTAATGTTTTTTGTAAATCTTCTAAGAGATAATCCTGATATTGTAACATATGAAAAAGGCAATTTAAAGCTCTCATAGATAAGGTAGTGGATGTGTAAACCTTTTTACCCCATCTCTCTAATGACCTTGCTTCCCTGTTGGAGGGCAAAGGATTTTTTGAGGTGGAGGCTGAAACTCCCTTAGGCCCCTGTGAAATAGTTTCCAAATCAGCAGTATGGGCCCTGAATAAATGGGAATGAGTTTCAGGGACCCTGTAATACCTGTCTGGCTTGGCTGGAGCAGGAGGAAGAGAATCAGGGGTAGCACAAGAGTCAGAATACAAATCATCCAGAACATCAAGTACAGGAGGAATAGCTAAGGGCCTGTGCTGAGGCTTCTTAAGGAAAGTCCTAAGGCGTTTCCTAGAATCAGAATATTCCTGTCCTTGCCACTTGAAATGTTCCCTCATGGTGTGCAGAACTTCCCCAAAAGAAATATCCTCAGGAGGGGAGGCCGAAGGGATGGAATCTTCTGCATCCGAGTCCTCATAGGTCTGGAAGAGCTCTTCCTGGCTATCAGAGTGGACAGAGCCCTCAG
This sequence comes from Protopterus annectens, assembly GCF_019279795.1. Classification (NCBI taxonomy): domain Eukaryota; kingdom Metazoa; phylum Chordata; order Ceratodontiformes; family Protopteridae; genus Protopterus; species Protopterus annectens. Next base: position 1,198,241,512 of record NC_056744.1, read on the forward strand.
AGTCTTCATCTGAAGGAGTAGGGTCAGAGGGTTCAACCCGGGGCTTTTATCAGGAGGAGGCTGGGATGCTCTCTCAGGATGGGCCTGTGAACCTCTAATCATGGAAATTAAATCAGCAGCCATGGACATAATTTGTGTCTTCGGAGTCGGCTGAGGTAAGGACTTAGCAGTAATATGCTTTGTTTTGCTGGCTGCCTTAGCCCTAGTGTAGGCCTTAATAGACATGGCCATAGGAGGCCTGGCAGCTCCACGTGCCGGAGTGACCTTGTCCACAGCAATGGTCTCGGGCATTTCCTCGGTTTCGGTATCCGGAGGAAAATCTATAACTGGCGTCGGAGTAATGTCTGTAATCGGAGTCGTCGGTAATGCGGTGTCTTCGGTTCGGAGCGGTGGAGAGACCGTCTCAGAGGGAACCGGAGCACTAGCGCTAGGTTTTGGCGTGGAGTCAGTGGTAGACGCAGGCCGAGAATGTCGGTCCCGGTCTTTTCGCTTTTTAGGAGTTTGCGATGTCAGAAGATCCGACGGCATGGTGTAAGCAAATTTATCGTCGAAAAAATCTTCAGCGAACTCCACCCGGCGCCTGAGAGTGCGCTTGTTGAAGCGAGCACAGGCTACACAGGCCGAGACGTCGTGGTCTGGGCCCAGGCAAGGGAGGCAGTAAGAGTGGAAATCCTTATGAGGTATTTGTTTACCACAAAAAAGACAATTGTTAACTTTTTCAGTAATTTCTGACATCGGCTGAGGCAAGAAAAGGTCCCCAACGGAGCTTTTTTGATGACTTCGGTATCGTAGAATACAGGAGCTGACCGACCGGCACTTGCGAACCACTTCTGCTTCGGGCACCGCGCGGCAAGAAAGACTGAAGAAAATGGTGTTGGCTGATGCTTATATACTCCAGCCGCTCTGACGTCGGAGAGAAATGCGACATCAGCCGACGTCGGACCCAGACTTTGGAATCTGGCCGACCGAGGGCTGCCTGAGGCAGGACAACCCACATGTTATGACTGCAGTTGCATTCTTGAAGGACATCACAGGAATGAAATATAAATACTGATGATTCCCATTCATCAAAACACTGTTCAATGAACATCAGAATTCCCAAAGGCATCCTTACCAAAAAAATCCTTATTATGGCAAACTCTCCTGGCCAACTTAAATGCTGAGCTGTGTGCAAGTTCTTAAGGTAGACTAGTAATATTAGCTACAAGTCAAATTATAATTCCCTACAACACTGACTTACAACTGCACAAGGTGATTGTGACTGACTGCTATACACAGACACAAAATGCAGGTTTGCAAAGGAATGTCTATGTGATCGTCTAGCAGTGTTCTTCCTGTTGAAATTCTGAGGATTACAACTGCAATCCTTATAACAAGGCCATCCATCAGGGCTGAATATGCAAACATAGAAAAGCAATAGTAAGTTTGAAGCTGTGGTCCCCTCTGTGTACTGTCCTTACTCCAAGATACAGTGACCTTGAAGTAAGCATATAAAAGTAGCAGGTGTCTGGGGTTTCTGCAAAAATGCTTTAAAGGCTTTAGAGTTTTAGTATTCACTGTACTTCACTGGTACTGGTACCAGTGCTTTATTTTTCATTTTCGTAGAACTTGCAAATATGGATCTCACATTTCCAACAGGGAGCCAAGAGTGCATACTTACATTCCAGTTGTTTTCTGTAAAGGGTTGGCATATCACTTCCATTTAGTGTGAGGAATATAATACAAATTCAGAACATATCTGTACTGAGGTAGCACTGCATCAGAAGTAAAATCTAACATTCCTACATAGCAGTGAAAGTTTCTGACATGGAATTATGTTAGCAGCCCATCAGCAAAAAAAAAAAAAACACAAATATGAATCATCACCAAGTTAAATGAAGACAAATATATGTACATGTCTTTACACCTCAAATCACCAACCAAGTACAGTTTCAAAGCAATTCTGGGATCCAGTTCTATAAAGGTAAGGTGGAACAGTCAGCCTACATAATTATTAGGCTTCTCCGTTTTGCATCACTCAGTACATAAAAATATATACGCATAATGTATCACAGCTAAAATTCAGCAAATATCAGAAATGCATCTTTACTATATTGGTTTCTTCTTTCTTTCGGCTTTTCCCGGTTAGGGGTCGCCACAGCGGAACTCCGGTCCGCTAATGATTGGCAGTAGATTTTGACGTGCTGGCTTGCCGGGCCTAACGCACAATCTTCAACGAAGGAACGCCCGTTCACGCATGTACAAAATGAAAATTAAAGAATACTTCCTCAAACTGAGGTACCCCTACATGTTACAGAGTTACAACTTCCTTGCATTTAGGAATATTAATGGATACACTATATATAGTATACAGATGATCAAATGGAATTGCAACTTCCTTCCATTCAAGAATATTAGTACATGCAATAGATAGTACATGGATGATCAAATGTCTTGTCATGAACAATTTACAAGTAAATATGAAAAGATTTCAGATTTACAGCAGTTTTCAGGAAGGGCAAAGTTAAGGTCAGAACTGTTATTAAAAACTGCCAATGTATAACAATTCTAAAAGATTCTGTTTAAAACAAAACTGTGAATATCTTTCTTTTCAGGGCAACATAACCAAAGCCTATCAACAACAGACTGGGATTCAGAAACATTGCTTACATGACCGCATAAAGGCAAAATAGTGAAATCCAAGTAGTAGAGGATTAACAATGTCATAGGAGCCACAATGAGCAATGGAGTTAATGACTGGCATTAAGTGTTGATAGACTCAGTGACCTAATGGACTCAGTCAAGTATATATAGCATGTTTGCGATGGTACGTGTTTCATATCTGCAACTCCAATACAAGCAAAGCTATTTATCATAATAAGGGCTTTACAGCAAATTCCATACAAATTTATTGTTATAAAGAGAAAGAAAATGTACGCACAGGACAATCAAAAAGTGGACAGAGCAACAAACACACAAAAGGGACAAGAGGAAGGAAAGAATGGGTTAGATGCCCATTTTCCTTTTTTTCAAATAACGGTAGAGGTGGAAGGTAGCAAAGGGAAAGTGTGAGAAGGAAAAGAATTGTAGCAAGGGGAGAAAAGTCACCAAAACACAAAGACCAACAGGGTAGGTGCTGGCATAAGGGGGTACAAAGCAGAAACAAAGACAGAGGAAGGATAACTGCTGATGGGACAGACTGGACTACATACTGGGGAGGAGACAAAAAGGAAAGGGAAAACAATAACTGAGGATGACAGGTGACTGCCATGTTACCCCAGTGCCTCATATAGCCAGAGGTCAGTCACCTCAATGACTGTCCTCCTGAATGGACCCAAGTACTGGAGGGCAACTGGGCAAAGCTAGGCAATAATGTGACTTTGCCAGTCACAAAATGAGCTACAGATGGCCAAAGCAGGTGTCAAGCCAGCAGTCCACCAAAGCTGTCACCAAATCTACTACTGTGACCCATCAGCAGTGTTATGTGATAGACATCCTACACCTCACCAACAATGACAAACCACCAGATGCCATCAGGAAACCCTCCATGTTTGCCTCCTGCTAAATGACCTATGTCACCCTACAGAGAGGCAGTTGAAGACCCAACAGGGGGATGGGTAGGATAGGCTGACAGTGAGGTGACAGCTATCACACCACAAACACAACTGGCACTAAATAATAAAAAAGGAACACAAATGCAGTGCAACAAAACAAAACAAAAAAAAATAAATGCAAAAAATGACAGTGAGAGAGAGAGAGAGCAATACTGAAAGAAAGAAAAGGGAAAAAAGCAACAGCACTGTGTACCACTGTCATAAAAGTACCCAGAGGGTCAACATTTTGTTAGGTATGCAATGCGAATATATAGACCATACCTGCTAGACAAAAGGGTACTACTGCAAGCAGTATGCTGCAAGGTGCAGAATGACAAGCAGCCTAAGCAGTCTATCCTTGTATATATCAAGACACCAGTGCTTCTGGTGCCATGGGGGACTGCAGGTGCCCCTGGAAGATGGACTGACACATATCCAGTGTCACACTATGTACCCAAGGGACTTACAAAGAGACAGCAGAGTTGGCCCTCCAGCCTGCAGGGCAACATGTTAACCATGTCACAGGGACACAGCCACAGGTGGTAAAACAGTGGCATAAACATGGGCCATAGATAAGGAGTAGCAGTCATGTAATGACATACACAAGCCACCAGTAAATGACAAAGTATGTGCTCTGCGAGACATACCCATGGTATGCCAAGTAAATGACATTGGCAGGAAACCTGGAAGGGACAGTGCATGTACAATGCTGGGCAGGCAGACCAATTCACCTGTCAGAGTTATGGAAGCAGACATATCAACGTAGGGGAGGCAAACATATAGGCATGATGTAGAGTATGCTACACTCAGACAACTGATCAATACCCTGACACTGTCAGGACTCCCCAGAGGAATAACGGATGAGGCAGTACGTTAGCCTGAATGTACATTCTGTGAGTTAGAAGGCATATAAAAGCAGGAATAAAAGTTTTCAGAAAGTACAGTTGTGTACCTACCATAAATGTAGATGTTCGAGTGTATTCACTGTTGCAGTCATTACAATTGGGTTATCCTGCTGGCAGGCTACCCGCAGTCGGTCTGAATTCCAAAGTCTAGGTCCGGCGTCAGTTGCTGTCGCCTCCTCCCTGACGTTAGTTCGCCAGGGGTATAAAAGATGCAGCCGACACCATTTTCTTCAGTTTTTCTTGCCCCGGATGTCAGGTGCCCCCAAAAGGGTAGGCTAAAAATGTGTCAATAAAGCATGTATGCACTAAGTAACAAGTTTCCTTCATCTACAAGCAAATACACTACATAGGTTGTATAGAACAGAGAAGTTCAGATAAGGTCCAGCAAAGATAAGGGGGATGGTGGGTGGGTAACCTGGACTGCAACAGTGAATACACTCATGGTAACTACACAACTGTACAATGTTCATCGTGTTTCACTGTTGCAGTCATTACAATTGGGTTGAATCCCAAAGCTAAGGTTGTGAGGCTGGAACTAAATAGAATTAGGTGCGGCTATGAGGCCCTGCAGTACTGCAGTGGCAAAGCCTGCCCTGGATTTGGAGTAGAGTGGTAAGTGGTAGTGCTTTGTAGAGGTTTGCACTGAACTCCAGGTTGCAGTCTCTAAAATGTCTTTGGTTGGTACTCCTCTGAGGAAGGCTGCTGAAGTGACTGCTGCTCTGGTTGAATGTGGCCTAATGCCCTTAGGCACTGATTTGCCATGATGAGAATAGCACAGATGAATGCAGTGACCTATCCACTTTGAAATAGTCTGCTTTGAGATAGCCTTTCCTTGTGATCCTGCAGCATATGCTACCAGTAATTGCTCAATCTTTCTGAAAGCTTTGGTTTTGTCCAAGTAGAAGCACAGCTGTCTGTGTATGTCCAAAGAATGCAGAAGTTTCTCACCCTTATTCTGTGGGTTTGGATAAAAGGTAGGCAAATGAATAGTTTGGTTGAAGGCCACACTGGACACTACCTTAGGCATAAAAGTGGGGTTTGTCCTTAGAGAAACCCTATCTGGATGGAAAATGATAAAAGGTTCCACAGCCATGAGTGCCTGTAGCTCTGAGACTCGTCTTGCAGAGGTTATTGCTAGGAGCAGAGCTGTTTTCCATGATAAAAATTTTATATCAGCTGTAGCGGCTGGCTCAAAAGGAGGCAGAGTGAGTTTTTCCAAGACATAATTGAGGTCCTGTGCAGGTATTGATGATCTCCTTGGAGGCTGTAAGTTTTTGGCTCCTCTGAGGTACTGCCTTAATAAAGGATGAGAAAAAATAGGTAGCTCTATATTGTAATGAGCTGAAATGGCAGAGGCATGAATCTTAATTGATGAAAAGGATAGGCCTTTGTCCAGCATCTCAGTTAAGTATTGCAACATCTGAGGGATATTTGGAACAATCATGTCAATTCCTTGTGCCTGGTTCCAAGCACAGACTCTCTTCCATTTTTCTGCATAAGATTTTCTGGTACTGGGCCTCCTGGCCTCCAAGATAACATCCATAACCGCTTTAGAGAGAGCTGTGTTTTGAAAAGCTACATTATCCACCATGCTGCCAGATTTAAGGTCCTGAGTCAGCTGTGCAGGATCGGATTGTTTTGTTGGGTCAGTAAGTGAGGAATTTGAGGCAATGTCCATGCTGGGCACTGAGTCAAGTTCCTTAAAACTGGGTACCAGTGCTGGCGGGGCCAGTCTGGGGCAATCAGTATCATTTTTGGCTTCTCTTGTCTGACCTTTAGGAGTACCTTGGGGAGGAGAGGCAGTGGGTGAAAGGCATATACTGTAAGTTTTTCCAGCTGAAAGATAGAGAATCCACTTTCCATGCTTGCTTGTGATAAGTCCTTGTGCAGAATCTCTGTAGTTGGCAGTTGTGAGGGGGAGGCAAATAGATCTATGTCCCGGCATCCCCAATTCCTTGTTATCATGTTGAAGACTTGTGGATCCAATTTCCACTCGTGGGGATCCATGAGGTTTCTGCTTAGTTTGTCTGCCAGAGTATTTATCTTTCCTGGCAGGAATTGTGCTTGCAGATGTACTTGGTAAGTCAATGCTGTGTCCCACAAAGTCATGGCTAGTCTGCAAAGGGCGTAGGAATGTGTGCCTCCCTGCTTGTTTATATACCACATGACTGTAGTATTGTCCGTCTTTATCAGTAGTTGTCCTGGATGAAGTAGATCCTTGAAGGCTGTTAGGGCATTTTGAATAGCTAGCATCTCTTTTTGATTGATATGTAGATGCATTTGGACTGTGGACCATGAGCCCTGAATACATCTTCCTGCCATCTGGGCCCCCCAGGCATAATCTCATGCATCTGTTGTCAATGTCTACCTGGCTGGGGGTATGGTGAATGGCTGCCCCTTGTAGTGACTGGCCTTTGCCCACCATCGAAACTCCTGTTGTAGGCAGGGAATGTAATTATTGTTTCCAGGTTGTGGCAATGTTGAGTCCAAATATTTTTAGATACCATTGTAATTTCCTCATATGTAGTCTTTTATATGGAACTAGCAGAATGCAGGATGCCATGAAGCCCAAAGCCTGCAGAATTTTTCTTGCAGTTAACTGGGTGTTTGTTGCCAACATTTTGAAATAAGTAGTCAGTTGCCTTTGTTTGTCTGGCGTGAGATAAGCCATCTGGGCAGTTGTATTTAAGCTTGCACCCAGGAATATTATCTCTTGAGAGGGCACAAGTTTTGATTTCTTTTTGTTTACTGTGTACCCTAGGCATGTTAATAATCTTTTTACAAACGCCAGATGCTGTAGTAGTATGTCCTTGTTATCTGCTTGAATAAGGCAGTCGTTCAAGTAAGGATATATTTGTATTCCTCTTTGTCTGCAAAATGCAATTACTGGTGCCAGGCATTTTGTGAAGACCCTGGGTGCAGTAGTTAAGCCAAAGGGCAGTGAAAAGTCAACATTTTGAATTTTGGAATATCCAGGTAAGAATTTAGAATAGATAGGTCAAGTATTGGCCTCCAGGCTTTGCCTTTCTGGGCACCAAGGAAAGTCTTGAGTAAAATCCTTGTCCCTGCTCTTGCTGTGGTACTTGCTAAGTGGCCCTCATGTCCATGAGGGATGAAACTTGCTTTTGTGCCTCTGCCCATTGATTTTTTGGCAGGTCTGGCATACCGCTTGCCCTTGGCAGGGTGTGAAAGTGGAACCTGTAATCTTGTGACACTATGTTCAAGACCCATTTGTCCTGGGTGATAAGGTGCCAGTTTTGAGAAAAAAGTGCTAGTTTTCCCACTAAAGGAGCTGCCAGTAGATAAGTGCTTGGCGCTGGCAGGGGGGAAGTCATTGGGACTGCTTTCTGTATGGCTGTGACTTGTCTTCTCCGCTTTTGGAGGTAGAGGCACCTCATTGTTTAGACTGTATGAGCCTTGGGGCTGGGATCTGCCTCTAGGGCGTCTGTATCTGCCTCTTTGTGGCCTGTCTGACACTGGAAAGGACCAATTCTTTGTAGGCCAGTGTCTGCTAAATCTTGGAGGCTGTACCTGTAAGAAATCCTTGACTGTGCATAGATTTGGCTTTGTCCTCCATTTTCTTCAACACCTCTTCTGCTTTAACACCAAACAAGTTATCATGCTGTAATGGAGCATCTAATAATTTTGCTTTAACATGATCAGGCAGATTCTGTTCCTTTAACCAAGCATGCCTCCTAATGACAGAACCCGTAACAGCGGTTCTACAGTAGGCCTCCAAGGAGTCAAAACCAGATTGTAAAGTATGCTTTCCAACTTGTTCAGATGCATGCAATAAATCCTGCATTCATTTATTTTCTGCACATTCAGAATTTGTCAACATTTTCTGTTTAAGCAGTGACATTATGTATTGCTGATATTTAAGCATATGAAACTGACAATTTAAAGCCCTTATAGCCAAGGTAGCAGAAGTGTAAATCTGTTTTCCCCAACTATCCAGTGCCCTGCAATCTCTGTCAGAGGGGGTAGGGTTTTTTGCAGTGGAAGCCTTGACCCCCTTGGGACCCTGAGAGATAGTTTCTGGGTCAGCAGCAGGATTTTTAAAAAGAAATTTGTGGGAAAAGAAATTTGTGGGAGTCTGGAACCCTGTAGTATCTGTCTGGCTTAACAGGGGCTGGAGGTAAGGAGTCGGGAGTCAGACTAGACTCTGAAAATACATCCACAATGTCTAGCACAGGTGGAATAGCAAGGGGCCTGTGCTGAGGCAGTAAAAGAAAGTCTCTGAGCCTTTTCTTAGATTCTGAATAATCTTGGCTCTCCCAATGGAAATGCTCCCTCATGATATGCAGTGTTACCCCAAATTAATAATCCTCAGGTGGAGAAGCTGAGGGGATAGATTCTTCAGCATCAGAATCCTCATAAGGAGAAAGAGAGTACTGCTGATCAGAAGAGGAATCAGATGAAATGGAAACCTGATCTGAAGATTCATAGTCTACCTCTTGTCTAGGCCTCTTGTCAGGAGGGGGATGAGAACCCCTGATCAAAGTAATCAGGTCTTCGGCCATTTTGAGCATCTGTTTTTTAGGCATGGAGGCCTCACCATGGGGCTGTTGTACTTGTTTCTTTGTCTTTAAAGCTGCGTTAGTCTTTGCCTTTGAAGCTGAAGTTGTTTTAACATATAATTGTGTAGGCCTGAAAACACCCTCAGAAGCCGATGCCTGCTCAGCGGCTCCGGATCCATCTGAGGGAATGGTTTCCGAAGGTCCAATACCTTGAGTTTCTGTAGGCCTAGTTGGCTCCATGTGGGAGTCAGTATCGGCCTGCGGCTCTAAAGTAGCGGGCGGCAGGGGCTGCGAAAGCGCCTCACTGAGAACCAGCGAACCGGCGACTGGCCTAGAATAAGCTTAGTCATCGGTTTTGGACCTCAGATGCCTGTCCTTTTCTTTTTCTTTGCGTTTTTTGTAAACTCCGGTAGTCGGCTGTTCTGACGGCATTATATAATTAAATTGTCTGCCAAAGTAATGAAATGCAAAATCGTACAGACGCTTAATAGTGCGTTGATAAAATCTAGCACAAAACCAACAGCTAACAACGTCGTGGTCAGGGCCTAGGCAGGGAATACAGTAAGAATGAAAATTGTTATGAGGTATTTGCTTCCCACAAGAAATACAATTATTAACTTTTTCTGACATCGGTCTGGAGCAAGAAAAAAGTTTCCCCAATGGGGTACTTAGCTTTTAATGAAGACTTCGGATCTGAAATTCGAACTTGAAAATCTCAGGAGACGGCCAACAGGTACTTGCAAACTGCTTTTGCTTCGGCACCGCGCGACAAGAAGGACTGAAGAAAATGGCGTCAGCTGCATCTTTTATACCCCTGGCGCACTGACTTCAGGGAGGAGGCAACAGCAACTGACGCCGGACCTAGACTTTGGAATTCAGGCCGACTGCGGGTAGCCTGCCAGCAGGATAACCCAAATGTAATGACTGCAACAGCGAAACACGATGAACATTGAACATCTAGAAACACACTATTAAGCAATTCTATCGGTAGCAAAAATATCTGCAGCTGTAATATCACCAGTATATACATATATTATATATCCCTGCACCTGGAGAGCCTTACCACACATGTACATGTTACCTTATTCCCCTCAATCTACCCAGCACATGTAAAACATGACAAAAGAAAAAGGTACATGAATTGAATGTTTGCCATATGGCTCTCTAGCTAAGATCATCTTACAGCAGAATTCACATGTAATGAGTACTCACTGTAAAACTCTACAGCAGTTTCCATAACCTCCTCTTTCCACTGACAAAGGTCATGGCAGCACCTCTCATGTCACTGTAGTGATGTCTGCACTACCCCTACTGTGATGGAAGGTAAAGCAGAGCCAGGCATCCACGTTGTGCTGACTACCCTCATAAAAGTTCGCTAGCAGAGGATACCAGTGATTTGTGTGTGTGAAATAAGAAAGATCTTTGACTCTTTCCTGCACCCACTGGGACTCCTTCCACAATCAGCATGGTCTGAGGCGGTGGCCATTTCGCAAGTTATAATCTTACGGAAAAGGGTAAGAGAGTCACATAAATTAATCATTAAGGATGTGTGACAGTGAGAAAAACCTCCATATAGTGGTGCACAAAAGACTGGCATGCAGAGATGGTGTTTAGGGTGAATAGCATACACATAAATCCCTATGTCACAAGATGGGTTGCCAACTGGCTCACTGACTGAACCCACACTGTGAAAGTAGTAGACTCCAAATCCAACTTCAGACCAGTGACAAGTGGAGTACCACAGGGTTCAGTCCTGGGTTCTCTCCTGTTTGGTATCTACTTTTCTGAAGTACAGGCTAACACAGAAGGTCTTTGGCTAACGAAGTTCGCAGATGACTGCAAACTAGGAGCCATAATCAAAACTCCTAATGATGTGGACATTCTACAAAAGGGCCTCACTGAGACAGATGACTGGTGTCAAAGCCATGGCATGAAGCTCAATGCCAAAAAGTGCACTGTCGTCCCCTTTGGTAAAAACTCTGTACCCATGAGCTACCACATAGGTGGTAGTCTACTTAACACCGAAAGTGTGATAAGGGACCTTGGGACACAGGTGGACATTAGTCTCTTCTTTGATGATCACATCGCCACAGACAGATTCAAATGTATTGGTGCCAAAAAAGTTATTTAAGATGAGATTTCATCAGTTTTTGTGTTCTGATGAAGCTTGTGTTTATACAAGTGAAAGCGCTTAACTTTGGAGTCTGGATTTTTTATTCGATTAAATCATTTACAGCTTTTTTTCGCCATTTGGGTTATTTGTTTGGAATTTTTACTGCTTGAGGTCGTTGGTGCATTTTAATAGAGCAGCGGTGTGTGGATTTCCCAAGACACGGAGGTGTGCAGCGATACAGTGGATTTTGGCATTTTGCTCTTAGTCTTCCCATTGTTCGCATTGGTGGTTTTCAGCGCCACAGTAGTCAGGAAATCCTTCTATGTGGCACACCTCATCACAAAACGTTACTCATCCAGGAAAAAAGAGGTAATTGATCCTCTCTACTCATCACTCAGACCCATTATAAAGTACAATGCCCCTTTTGGTATGTACCTCACAAAACATCTACAACAACTGAAAAGGCCGCAGAAATACCTCACAAAGAGGATTACCAGCCTCAAACAAATCCCCTATGCAGACCGTCTCAAAAAACCCCAGCTTTACTCCGTCGCATATTGCCTACTCAGAGGCGATCTCTGCCTAACATAGAAAGCTATGTCAAATCCAGAGCTATTGGACATGCTTCACTTAAAGAAATCCCAATCCCTACAAGCTACACACTCTAGGGACCTAAATCTTGTCACTACAATAAACAGAACATGCTGGAGGGATAGATTCCTGTCCCAGAGACTTCCCATACTCTGGAACAATCTACCTACCTATATCAAACAAAGCTCCTCATTAGCACTCTTCAAGAAAAATCTTGATGATTGTATGGGAAATAGGAAATTCACTCTAGGGATCACCTCTGTGGCTCTGCTCAACAGGAGCTCAGGAAAATAATTTTCTTGGGTGGCAAAAGACAGGGTACCTTTTTGGCTAGGCTTATATAGGCCCCAGAGCCAATAGCCTAGTACCTACCTATGAACTGGCCTGATTGTGTGTAGCTCATAGAACAAATATCTCACTCCATTACTGCACTATAGAACCTCTAGGGGGCCACAGCACAGCTTAACACACCTGCATCTCTCACAGTGGTCAGAGACCTGCAGTCATTCATGCATGCTGACATTCAGGTACAAACTTTGTTGTGCAGCTTTGACCTTCCCTGCATTGCATAAAATGTGATTCAGAGGCAACTGACCTTAACAGCCTCATTAAATTGTAAAGAAAAAGGAGCCAGAGCCGGTGCAGTTCTCGTCACACTACGGAAATTCGCTACAGAGCAAAAAAAGTAGTGGAGATACAATATTACCTGCAAAACAGGTGGACAGACAGATCTGCTGAAGCTGTGGTAAGTCACCAGGAGATGGTGATATGGGGAAAACATGAAAATAACTTTACTGTTCTTCTGCTGCTGTTATACGAGTTTGCCTCATCATCTAATTGTTGAGAGGGAGTGGAGGCCACAGGTGGCTTTGTGACTGAGCTTTGCAGCATATTTCTTTGGTGCTTTACAAATTACAGAAAGATGTAACCATGACAGGATCACGGGACAAAAGTCATATATAAGTGGGGAACTAAAGTGTGTGTTTTAGGGTAATCTTCATAGCCACCTGAGTACATTTATGTGACAGCACAAGAGGTGATACAACAATGGATACTAGACTGACTATAGACTGTCTGTGGAATACAGTTGCAGTAAATGTGGTAAGGCCAGACATGCTGATTACATGAATGGATATGAAACATGCACTGCTGGGGGAGAGGGCCAGTCAATATCTTTTTTCAAACACTTTTATTGAATTATCAATTGTGACACAGGCAAACTTACATTCATACAAAAGTATTCAAGCTATATTAACAAAACAAACATTATACTTCACATATATTGCTATATATATATATATATATATATATATATATATATATATATATATATATATATATATATATCCTACAACCTAAGCAATATAAATTATTCAATTCCTGCCTTTTGTAAAACAAGAAACATCTTTATTAAACCATCATTTACTACACAGGCAATCGTACATTTATATAAATGAAAACAAACCACACTGACACAATACTAGTCGCAAGCATTTTACATTACAAACCATGCTGACACACTTCCAGTTGCAAACATTATACATTACTTATTATCTACCCAATCTTTCTCACTCAAACATTATATAGCTCATTTAAGTCCTGCCGTCTTGTAAACCTCATTCCTCCCTTGTATGCATTGTTCCCACAAATACCATTTTTCCTATGTAGTTTGCTTTTACCCTTTTCTAAAGATCTCAATTCCGGTTGTTTTATCTCTGTTACTATATTCACTACTTCCATTATAGTTGGTTTAGATTTTGATTTCCATTTTCTAGTAACTGCTTTTATTGGCAGCCACCATTATTAGACACAGTAAGTCCTTATCATGTCTAGGAAATTCCGATTCTCTATCACAGCTCAGAAAAATTATCTCCCTCATCAGACCAATCTGCCCATCTAACATCTCTGTCAGTGCATCCCACACGGAATCTTTAAAGTCCGTCAACTCACTGCACTCCCAGAAAATATATGGTCAATTACCTCTTTCTTCCCCTTCATGCCTTCAACATTTACTGTCTGCCTGAGGAAAAATTTTCAGGAGTCTACTTTTTATACAAATGTCTATGTAAACATTTCCAGGCAAAAATCCTAAATCTTCCAGATTTTTCTGCATATTTGGGAGACATACTTATATCCTCCCATTGTTTCTTTCTGAATTGCTTATCCAATCTCAATCTCTTCCCAATCCTTTCTAACCTCCTCTGATTGATTCTTATAGTTATGATGCAATATTTTATATGCCCTAACTATTCCTTTTTTAATGACAGCTTCTGTTTGAGATTCTATTAAAAACTCTACTAGTATTGGTCTTTCTTCAAAGGTCCAGACAATATTATGCTGTTCCGAGGTAACTTTAAGCACCTCTAGGGTTATACCACACATACTCAGGAATGGCTTGCAATGAGCCTCATCATCCTGTTGTGTTGAGCACCCAATAAGATGGGAATGCACACTACAGTAGACAGCAGTGGCCAAGGTGCCATCATAACTGTTGACTGTTTGAGCTATACTGTGGAGGGTGGACTACAGCAGCATGCTGCTAGGAACATAATTATCACAAGCTGCAAGCTAATGGCTATGGGAGGTGGAGAGGGTACAGGAGTAGACATGTATGGTGGCGGCCAAATGTGGGATGGTATGGGGGCATGCTACAAATACCACAATTAATGATGCACTGCCATCCACATAGACTGGCACATCAGGTTCATCTGGTACATGCTGAATGGCAAGATATGGCACGGAGTGGAGGGGGACACCTATATCCACCTACAAGCAGCTACCTCACAGCAGCAACCTGTGGAGTTGGTCTGTGCCTCCAGGCTCAGGTATTGCAAAGTCTGTGATCTCTGTGGATACAGGGGTGGTGAGCTACAATGTAAAGGCAGCAGATTTCACTGCTCAGTTGCTGACCATATTATGTGTTCACATTTACAGACTGAGATTGCTCCCATGGACAAAAATGTATGGAGCAGTTCTCTGCATCCATGAACACATCTGGCAATCCTTCCAACAAACAAAGCAGACTAGGCCTTCCATTAAGAAGTACTGCAGGATCCCTTACTGCAGATGTAAATGCCATCAGTGCCCATAATAAACAAATGCATAAGGGTTACTGACCTGACCTTCCATGCTAGAAATAAAGCAACTAACTATGCAATGGAAAAAATTGCTACAAGTGGAGTCTGCTACACAGAAAACACTCACAGACACAGTGGAGTTCATGACATCTCAGTCCATGGTTAAAGGCCTCTCTTTCATTCCTGGTGAAGGACTAGACAATGAAGCAGAACTTTACCTATCATCACAAGTGTCTGTAGGTGATGCTACTAGTGGGTATGCCCTTATATATACAGTGTGACGTGTTACAGCCACTACCGATTATATGTTGAATACAGTCATAACACCCGTATAGGCACTTCAAGGCTCCAGCTGCTATGAGATTCTGCACAAGGTACATGGGCTTACATTCTTTGCATGCTCTACTAGTTAACATCTACTGCAGCATTGGGAAATGGGATTGCCAGTAAGAAGAGCAGATACCTGGGGTGTTTCAGTCTGTTTTCATAAGTGATTTCAGTGTACATGTCCTTCCCACCACAGATATATGTGGGCATGCCTGACGGAAACTGCCTGACCATGTCAACGATGGCAGCCACATTATGGTACAGTTAGTGGGCAAAGTGGCATGGTAGAGCACAGTAAGCATGCCAGACGCAATACAGTACAGCTGTGTGCACTTACGATAAATGTAGATGTTCGAGTGTATTCACTGTTGCAGTCATCACCTGTGGGTTATCCCTGCTGTGGTAGCCCTTGGCCGGCCCGAATACCAGAGTCAATGTTATTCTGCGTCGGCTGCCGTCGCTTGTTGCCTGACGTCAGGTCATCAGTGCTATAAAGGAAGGCAGCCAATGCCATTACATCAGTTTTTCTTGCCCTAACCAGTAAAAGGCCCAAGTAAATATGGTAAAGCTGTCCTGGTCGCTAAAAGCCACTGTTAGAAACTTATGTCTCCCTAAAGAAAGAAGATATAAGGGAGAAGGAGGGTGGGAAACCAGGACTGCAACAGTGAATACACTTGAACATCTACATTTATGGCAAGTGTACACAACTTAACTATGTTCTTTGTGTTTCACTTTTGCAGCCATCACCTGTGAGAGGATTCCCAAAGATGAGGAGAGGGGTGGTAGGATTAGTAAGAGACCTATGAATGGGTCATCATGCCCTGCAGAAAGTACAGTTGTGTACACTTACCATAAATGTGGATGTTAAGTGTATTCACTGTTGCAGTCATCACACTTGGGTTATCTGCCTTCAGGTAGCCTTCAGTCGGCGCAAATACCAGTGTCTTGGGATTTCTGCATCGGATGCTGTCACCTCTTCCATAACGTCAGGTTGTCAGGGGTATAAAACATGCAGCTGATGCCATTACATTAGATTTCTTGCCCCAAATATCAGGAGCCCCCAAAACAGGAAGCTATTAAATGGTGTGGAACACCTCCAGTAAAAAGTAAATACCAGTGCCATAAAATATGGCCATAAAGAGGATAGGTAGAAAGAATATAGAAAGTCAGGGGGCTGGAGGGAGGGAAACCAGGACTGAAACACTGAATACACACGAACATCTACATTTATGGTAAGTGTAGACAACTGTACTATGTTCTTCATGTTTCACTGTTGCAGTCATCACACTTGGGTTGATTCCCAAAGCCGAGGAAGGGAGGTGGCAGTCAAGAAGTGCTAATGCTGGCTAGGAGGCCTTGTAAGACTGCTGTAACAAACCCAGCTCTGGATTTAGAAAAAAATAGGTAGGTGGTAATGCTTGGTGAAGGTGTGTACAGAACTCCAGGTTGCATCTTCCAGGATGTCCCTGGTAGGGACTCCCCTGAGAAATGCTGTAGAGGTTGAGGTAGCCCTAGCGGAATGTGTTCTGATTCCCTGTGGGGTAGATTTTCCATGGTGCTTGTAGCAGAAGAGGATGCAGTGTGCTATCCATTTGGAAATAGTTTGCTTTGAAATAGCCTTGCCCTCTGCCCCTGTAGCAAAGCTGACTAGCAGCTGGTCAGATTTTCTGAAGGGTTTAGTCCTGTCCAGGTAGAACCTGAACTGTCTGTGCACGTTCAAGGAGTGCATGATCCTTTCCCCTTTATTCTGAGGATTAAGGAAAAAGCTTGGCAAATGGATGGATTGGTTTAAAGCCACACTGGATACCACCTTGGGCATAAATGATGGGTTAGTCCTGACAGAAACCCTGTCAGCATGAAAAATAATGAAGGGTTCCATGACCATTAGTGCCTGTAACTCAGACCCTCTTCTTGCTGAAGTGATGGCAAGAAGTAAGACTGTTTTCCAACACAGGAATTTTAACTCTGCTGAAATGGCAGGTTCAAAAGGGGGAAGTGTGAGCTTCTCCAGCACAAAGTTAAGGTCCCAGGTCGGGGTAGGAGCTCTCCTGGGGGCCTTAAATTGTTAGCGCCTCTCAGGAACTGTTTGATGAGAGGGTGAGATAAGAGAGCTGGTTCAGTATTATAATGGGCTGAGATGGCAGAGGCATGAATCTTAATGTATGAGAGGGATAGGCCTCTGTGGAGCAGGTCTGCTAGGTAATCAAGGATTAGAGGTAAGCTGGGCACAGCTGTGTCCTTTCCTTGAGATTGACTCCAAGAACAATATCTTTTCCAGTTTTCAGCATAGGAATTCCTAGTGCCAGGCTTTCTGGCTTCAAGGATGACGTCCAGCACCTGTTTGCTGACGGTTGCTGGTGGTGTATTCAGGGGATAAGCCAGGCTGCAAGGTTTAAGGTTTACAGCTGTGGATGCAAAATCTGTCCCTCCTGCTGAGACAGCAGGGAAGGGGCCTGATGTAGTTGCCAGGGTGGCACTGCAGTCAGACTGTGTAGGAGTGGGTAACAGTGCTGACGTGGCCAGTCTGGGGCAATAAGGTTTGTCCTTGGCCTGTCCTGTTTGATCTTGAGTAGTACTTTTGAGAGGAGGGGCAGGGGAGGAAAGGCATACATTGAGAGGTTTTCCCATGTAAAGGACAGGACATCCACCTTCCAGGCTCTGCTGGGAGGATTCCTGGTGCAAAATTTGCTCAGTTGGTGGTTTTGGGGAGAGGCAGAGAGGTCCACCTCTGGTGTCCCCCACCTCTGGATTAGAAGTCTGAACGAGTTGGGTTCCAGTTTCCACTCATGTGACTCCAACTGATTTCTGCTTAAGTCGTCTGCCAGTGAATTTTGTTTGCCTGGCAGGAATTGAGCTTGCAGGTGCACTTGGTTGCTCAAGGCTGTGTTCCACAGGGCCATGGCTAACCTGCAGAGTGGGTAGGAATGAGTTCCCCTCTACTTGTTTATGTACCACATAACTCTGGTGTTGTCTGTCCTTATCAGGAGCTGTCCTGGAAGGATAAGGTATTTGAAGGCTATCAGAGCATTCTGTACAGCTAACATCTCTTTTTCATTGATATTCAGGGGAATTTGTGCTGGGCTTCATTTGCCTTGAATGCATTTGCCTGCCATGTGAGCCCACCATGCATAGTCTGATGCGTCTGTTGTCAGGGTTTGGGTGGTGAGGGGTTGAGTGAAAGGAAGTCTCTTGTTGTGGTTGCATGCCTCTGCCCATCAAAGGAACTCTACCCTTTGACAAAGTATGATAGGAATCACTGTTTCCAGGTTCTGAGAATGTTGACACCTGAGACTTTTTAGGTACCACTGAAGTTTCCTCATATACAGTCTTGCATAAGGAAGTAGTAGAATGCATGAGGCCATGAACCCTAGGGCTTGCAGTATTTTTCTTGCAGATAGCTGGGCTTTGGTGGCCATTAGTTTGAAGTAGTTTGTTAAATTGAACTGCTTTTCTGGACTGAGGAATGCCATCTGGGAAGTTGTGGTCAAGCTTGCTCCCAGGAATACAATTTTTTGACTTTGCACCAGTTGTGATTTATTTTCATTGATGGTGTACCCCAGTGAAGTTAGGAGTCTTTTTACAAATGCCAGGTGCTGAAGTAGCAATTCTTGACTGTCCGCCCGAATCAGGCAATCATCCAAACATGGGTAAATTTGAATATTTCTCTGCCTGCAGTATGCAAAGGCTGGAGCTAGGCACTTTGTGAATACTCTGGGCACAGTAGATAAGCCAAAGGGAAGTGCAGAGAATCTCAATGGCAACACTCAGATCTGCTCTGAGTTACAGCACAATGGCACTAAATATACAGATCCAACTGATATTGCCAACATCCTGGCAGATAGGTTCAGTGCTAACTTTACCCCCCCTCTCACCCCCTAAAGAGCCCATCTCTATACCGGAAGAATGCAAAGTTCCTGTAATCACGGTTGCACAGGTAAAAACCACTCTCCAAAGGCAAGAACACAGCATCCATGGGACCAGACAACATCCCAGGCTGCGTTCTACACGAACTACAGAACGAACTGGCACCCCACCTAAGTACCATGTTCAATCATAGCCTCACCTCAGGCTTTGTGCCTGCTGAATGGTGCACAGCGACGGTTATCCCACTCCACAAGGGGGGAGCCATCACGGACCCCGGGAACTACCGCCCCATTAGCCTGACGAGCCTGGTCTGCAAGGCCATGGAACGTATCATCATGGAAAGTACAGTTTTGTACCTACCATAAATGTAGATGTCCGAACAGGATAGCATCTGCAGTCATAACAAATGGGGTTGTCCTGTCGTCAGGCAGCCCCTCGGTCGGCCGGATTCCAAAGTCTGGGTCTGGCCTCGGCTGGTGTCGCACTTCACCCGACGTCATCTCTCCTGGTCTTCGGGTATAAAGGCATCAGCCGACGCCATTTTCCTCAGTGTTTCTTGCCCCAGATGCCAGTTGCCCTCTTGGAAAACTAAATTTTGGATAAATGCCAATGTTTCCAAAAAAAAATAGTAGGCAAACACAAAAAATAAGCATGTATGTACATATATACAAACAAATACACCATAAGAGATCCCCCCTAGCTAGCTATTAGGAGGGTAAATACCCTAGGAGTACCACAGAGGGGAAGGAGGGTGGGTAATCCTGACTGCAGATGCTATCCTGTTCGGACATCTACATTTATGGTAGGTACAAAACTGTACTATGTCCTTCAAGGATGCATCTGCAGTCATAACAAATGGGTAGAATACCATAGCCAAACTAGGGGAGGAAGAAGAATTATGGTGTAGTTAGGATCCCTTGCAAAACAGCAGTGGCAAACCCTGCTCGGGATCTAGAATATAGAGGTAAGTTGTAATGCTTGGCAAATGTATGCACGGAGGTCCAAGTAGCCGCCTCAATAATGTCCTTGGTAGCCACTCCTCGTAAGAAAGCTGTGGTAGTGGCTGTAGCCCTTGTAGAGTGAGGTCTTATGTTCTGTGGAATTTGCTTTCCATGGTAGGAGTAACAGAATCTTATGCAATTTCCTATCCATTTAGAGATTGTCTGTTTGGAAATTGCTTTTCCTTCCCTTCCTGTTGCATAGGCTACTAAAAGCTGGTCAGTTTTTCTGTTACCTTTGGTTCTGTCCAGATAGTAGCGTAACTGTCTATGTACATCCAAGGTATGCAGCAGTCTTTCCCCCCCTGTTCTGTGGATTGGGAAAGAAGGTAGGTAGGTGGATTGCCTGGTTTAGAGACACTCTGGATACCACCTTAGGCATAAATGTAGGATTAGTTCTCATAGACACTCTATCTTGATGGAAGATTAGGAAGGGTTGTACTGCCATTAAGGCCTGTAGTTCCGAAACCCTTCTTGCTGAAGTAATTGCCAGTAGGAAAGCAGTTTTCCATGATAGGTGTTGAAGATCTGCTGTTGCTGCTGGTTCAAATGGAGGGAGTGTCAATTTTTCTAGCACAAAGTTCAAGTCCCATGCTGGTAATGGTGGTTTCCTAGGAGGTTTTACATTCTTGATTCCTCTGAGGAACTGCCTGAGTAGAGGATGTGAGAAGACAGGGGATCAAGCTGTATTCTGCAGAAATAGCTGATGCATGTATCTTGATGGAGGAATAGGACAGGCCTGTATGTAGAAGCTCTGCCAAGTACTCCAGGATGTTAGCAATGTCTATCTTTGACACATCTTTTCCTCTTTCAGTACTCCAAATGACAAACCTTTTCCATTTTCCTGCATAGTTCCTTCTTGTTGAAGGTCTGCGGGCTTCAAGGATAATGTCTTTCACCCTTTGGGATAAATCTGGGTTAGTTGCTGTTATGTGATGTCCCAGGCAGTCAGTTGCAGAGTTTTTAGGTTTGGATGCATGATGTTGTAGTTGTTCTGAGTTAACATCAAAGGCATCAGGGGTAGTGTCCACGTCCTCCCCCGTGACATGCTCCTCAGCAATGGATACCAGTGTTGTCTTGGCCAATTTGGAGCTATCAGAATTATCCTTGGACATTCCTCTTTGATTTTCAGTAGTACCTTGTGCATCAAAGGGAGAGGTGGAAATGCATATGCTGTCAGGCCTTTCCAACTGAAGGATAGAGAGTCCACCTTCCATGCTAGTGGGTGGTATGTCCTTGTGCAGAATTTCTTGAGCTGGTGATTGAGGGTGGATGCGAATAGGTCTATTTGTGGCATTCCCCATTTCTTTGTGATGGCCTTGAAGATGTCCGGGTGTAGCATCCATTCGTGAGCATCCGAGGTAGTTCTGCTTAACATGTCTGCTAGGATGTTTTCTTTTCCCGGTACAAATATTGCCTGTAACTGGATGTTGTAGCTCAGAGCCATATTCCAAAGATCCAGAGTCATTCTGCATAGGGGGTATGAATGAGTGCCTCCCTGTTTGTTGATGTACCACATGACTGTGGTGTTGTCTGTCCTTATCATTAAATGGCCTTTTTTGAGGAATGGTCTGAAATTCTGGATTGCTAGTTTTACTGCCAGCATTTCTTTTTGATTTATGTGCAGGTGCAGCTGGTCTGGAGTCCATAATCCTTGTATGCATTTGTCCAGCATGTGTGCCCCCCAGCCTAGGTCTGAGGCGTCCGTTGTGATGGTTTGGCTTGCTTGAAATTTGTGGAAAGGCAAGCCTGGGTTTGACTGGCATGCTTGAGCCCACCATAGGAACTCTTGCTTCAGGCATGGGATGAGTGGGATTTCGGTTTCTAAGCTGTGCCTGTGTTGAGACCATAAATTCTTTAGGTACCACTGTAGCTTTCTCATATGCAGTCTGGCATGGGGGATCAGGATTATGCATGATGCCATGAAGCCCAAGGCCTGCAGTACTTTTCTTGCTGTTAGTTTGTTCTGCTTTGTTAATGCCAAGAAGTAAAGAGGGAGTTGTTCTTGTTTTCTGCAGTTAGGAATGCCATCTGTTTTACTGTGTCCAATTCCGCACCCAAGAATGTTCTTGTTTGGGATGGTATCAGTCTTGACTTTTTTAAATTGACTGTATATCCCAGGGCTTGTAGTAAGCAAATGACTCTTTGTAAGTCTTTTGTCAGCTTGCTTTTGTTGTCCGCTTGTATCAGGCAGTCGTCCAGGTATGGATAAATTTGGATTCCCTGTAGCCTGCAATGAGCGATTACTGATGCCAGGCATTTTGTGAATACTCTGGGCAGTAGATAAGCCAAAGGGCAATGCTGAGAATTGATAATGCTCTGATCCTGCAAGAAATCTGAGGTATCTTCTGCAATATGGTCGTATGGGGACGTGCAGGTATGCCTCCTTGAGATCTAGAGTTACCAGCCAACACTCCTTGCCCAGCATGGGAAGAAGTTGCTGAAGGGTCAGCATTTTGAATTTTGGGACAATGATGAATGTGTTTAAGACGGACAGGTCGAGAATAGGTCTCCAACTTTTCTCTTTTCTTGGTACTAGGAAGAGTCTGGAGTAGAATCCTTTGCCCTGTTCTGTTAGTGGCACTCTTTCCACAGCTCTCATCTCTGTTAATTGAGCTATCTGTTTTAGAGCTTCTGCTTTTTGATTTGGAGGTAGGTTTGGCATTCCTCTTTTTACTGGTAAGGTGTGGAAGTGAAACCTGTAGCCTTGGTCTATGGTCTGCAAAATCCACTTGTCTTTTGTGATATAGTGCCAATTTTTTGAAAATAAGGCTAACTTTCTGCCTAAAGGTGCTGCTATTTGTTCCCTGGTAGGCGGTGTCAGAGCCAAGTCACTGTGATTGTCCTGTTGCAGTGGCAGTGGTTGTGTCTGTGCCTCGCTGGTTATTGCCTTGCCACTGGCGTCCTCTGTAGGCACCTCCTCTGGATTGATTTCTGCCTCTGGCGCCTATTCCTGCCTCTCAGATTTTGAGGAGTCTGGAAAGGACCAATTTTGGAAGGCCAGTTCCTGCTAAACCTTGGGGCTGAACCTGTAAGAAATCCTTAACTGTTTGTACAGATTTTGCCTTCTCTTCCATTTTCTTCATTACTTGCTGAGCAGGAGTACCAAATAGACTGGCCTTATCCATAGGAGCATCTAACAGCTTTGCTTTAACATGATCCGCAAGACCTGTTCTTTCAACCATGCATGCCTTCTTATAACTGTGCCAGTCATGGCTGATCTAAATGAAGCCTCCAGTGCATCATAGCCACATTTTAAAGAATGGTTACTAACCTGCTGAATGTTATTCACCATTTCTAAAACATATTTCTTATCTAAGGAGTCATCAGAGGACAGTTTCTTAGTTAACTGATCAAGCATAAACTCTTGGTATTGGATCATATGAAACTGACAGTTCAAAGCTCTAGCTGAGAGAGTAGCAGAGGTGTAAACTTTTTTCCCCCATCTCTCTAAGGACCTGGATTCCCTTTCAGAAGGGAGAGGGTTTTTTGCTGAGGTCGAAGCTACTGCTTAAGGCCCCTGGGAGATAGTCTCAGGATCTGCAAGTGGGGCCTTGTATAGGTGGTGATGAGTGTCTGGTACCCTGTAAAACCTATCTGGTTTGGCAGGGGCTGGAGGTAAAGTATCAGGAGCAGTGCAAACATCATTAAATGCATCATCCACAACAGGCAGAACTGGAGGTATAGCTAAGGGCCTATGTTGTGGTAAGTGTAGAAAGGTCCTAAGCCTTTTTCTTGAATCTGAAAAGTCTTGTCCCTGCCATTGGAATTGTTCTCTCATGGCATGCAAGGTTTCCCCAAAGGAAAATTCCTCTGGTGGAGAGGCAGATGGAATAGATTCTTCAGCATCGGAATCTTCATAAGTAGAAAAAGGAGCCTCTGGATGGTCTGTAATGTCTGAGTCATCCGAAGAATCATCTGAGGACACTGGCTCTGGGGGCTCTGCTCTAGGTCTCTTTTCTGGAGGCTGAGAGGCCCTGTCTGGGTGAGATTGGGATCCCCTAATTAAAGAGATGAGATCCTCTGCCAAAGTAAGCATTTGTGAACTGGAACTGGACCTGTGTGAGGGGGGCTTAACAGGCACTGATTTTGCAGTTTTGGCTGCTTTAGCCCTGGCAAAGGCCTTAATAGACATGGCTGCAGGAGGCCTAGCAGCACCACGTGCTGGGGTAGAGACATCCAAAGGGATGGTGTCTGATAATTCAATAGGAACCACATTAGTAGGCAGAACTTCAGAGGCCGATTCAACTAGGGTAGCAGGAGCCTCGGTAGTAGTCATGGATTCGGCTGAAGATTGACCCGTTTGCTCGGTTTCGGCCGAAACCGAGACACTCGCGGTTTGCTTAACAGTGGTTTCGGCCGAAACCGCAGACCGCGAGTGTCGGTCTTTTTCTTTGCGTTTTTTAACAATTTGAGTAGTTGGAGGATCCGACGGCATAATGTATGCAAAATCTGAGCCGAAAAACTGTTCAGCAAACTCCGACCGACGCCTAATCGTTCGTCGGTTGAAGGAAGCACAGGCTAAACAGGCTGCTACGTCGTGGTCTGGGCCTAAACAAGGTAGGCAGTAAGAGTGGAAATCCTTATGAGGTATTTGTTTCCCACAAGTTAAACAATTATTTACTTTTTCTGACATCGGCTGACACAAGAAAGAGTCCCCAACGGGGTACTTAGCTTTTTAGAAGTCTTCGAAGTAGTATTCGGTAGTAGTAATCTCTGGATCTGACCGACCGGCACTTGCGAACAGCTTCTGCTTCGGGCGCCACGCGGCAAGAAAGACTGAGGAAAATGGCGTCGGCTGATGCCTTTATACCCGAAGACCAGGAGAGATGACGTCGGGTGAAGTACGACACCAGCCGAGGCCAGACCCAGACTTTGGAATCCGGCCGACCGAGGGGCTGCCTGACGACAGGACAACCCCATTTGTTATGACTGCAGATGCATCCTTGAAGGACATCTTATAAACAAAGACATTGGTACTCTCCAAACTCTGGACCCCACCCAGTTCAGGTTTGTAAAAAGCAGATCATGTCTCCTAAACCTGACAGACTTCTTTGAAGCAGTCACCAAAGCCATAGACAAGGGTAAGGTGGTTCACACAGCCTATCTAGATCTTGCCAAGGCTTTCGACACCATCCCCCTCTCTGGAATTATAGATAAACTCACTAAACTAGGTATAAATCCCTATGTCACAACATGGGTTGCCAACTGGCTCACTGACAGAACCCACACTGTGAAAGTAGCAGACTCCAAATCCGACTTCAGACTAGTGATAAGTGGAGTACCACAGGGTTCAGTCCTGGGTCCTCTCCTGTTTATCTACTTCTCTGAAGTACAGGCTAACACAGAAGGTCTTTGGCTAATGAAGTTCGCAGATGACTGCAAACTAGGAGCCATAATCAAAACTCCTAACAATGTGGACATCCTACAAAAGGGCCTCACTGAGACAGATGCCTACTGTCAAAGCCATGGCCTCAAGCTCAATGCCAAAAAGTGCATTTTCATCCCCTTTGGTAAAAACTCTGTACCATGAACTACAACATGGGCAGTAGTATACTTAACACCGAAAGTGTGATAAGAGACCGTGGGACACAGGTGGACAGTAGTTTCTCCTTTGATAATCACATTGCCACAGTAGTCAGGAAATCCTTCTACGTGGCACACCACATCACAAAAGGTTTCTCATCCAGAAAAAAAGAGGTCATTGTTCTCCTCTACTTATCACTTATTAGACCCATTATAGAGTACAATGCCCCTTTTGGTATGTACCTCACAAGACATCTACAACACCTGGAAAGGCCGCAGAAATACCTCACAAAGAGGATTACCAGCCTCAAACAGATGCCCTACACAGACAGTCTCAAAAAACTCCAGCTTTGCTCCGTCGCATATCGCCTACTCAGAGGTGATCTCTGCCTAACATACAAAGCTATGTCAAACCCAGAGCTGTTGGACATCCTCCACCTAAAGAAATCCCAATCCCTCCAAGCTACACATTCTAGGGAACCAAACCTCGTCACCACAATAAACAGAACATGCCAGAGGGATAGATTCCTGCCCCAGAGACTTCCCATACACTTGAATAAACTACCTTTCTATATCAAACAAAGCTCCTCATTAGCACTCTTCAGGAAAAATCTTGATGATTGGATGGGAAATAGGAAATTCAACCCGGGGATCACCTCTGTGGCTCTGCTTGACAGTGGCACAGGAAAATAATTTTCTTGGGTGGCAAAAGCCAGGGTACCTTTTTGGCTGAGCTTGTATAGGCCCCAGGGCTGATAGCCTAGTACCTACCTACGAACCTATGATAGTGCATAGAGCCTGCCCTGAAATGTAGATATTTCCTGCAGTACTCCCTTATGGGGATGTGCAGATAAGCTTCTTTTAAATCTAGGGTGATTAACCAGACATCCTTGGCTAGCATACGGAGAAGCTGTTGCAGTGTAAGCATTTTGAATTTTGGGACCACCAGAAAGGTGTTGAGAATTGACAGATCTAGGATAGGGCACCAAGAGCTCTCTTCTATGGGCACCAGGAACAGTCTGGAGTAGAAACCCTGTCCCCTTTGTTCTACTGGAACAGGATGAATAGCCCTAATATTGAGAAGGGAAAGCACTTGTTTTTGAGTCTCTGCCCACTGGTTTGGAGGAAGGTCTGGCAACCTGCTTGGGGTTGGCAGTGAGTGGAAGAAGAATCTGTATCCCTGGGATACAATGTTTAGAACCCATCGGTCCTTAGTAATGGACATCCAGTTATTTGCATGGACGGCGAGTTTCCCTCCTAGGAATGCAAGCACTTGGGCATGGCTGGGAAGGATGATTGAAAAGTCATTGTGAACTTTTTCCATAAGTGGGTGGCTTACCACTCCCTGATTTAGAGGTGGGAGCACTCCATTGTTTAGATCTCTGCATACCCTGAGACTGTAACCTTGGTGGTCTGTTTCCCCTGGGTTTGGACTGAGAAGGCCTGGGAGGGACTGGAAAGAACCCATTTTTAGAAGGCCAGTGCCTAATGAATCTAGGTGGCTGTACCTGTAAGAAATCTTTGACAGTTTTCATAGATTTAGCTTTTTCCTCTATCTTTTTAAGAACTTCTGCTTTTGTGCCAAACAAACTATCCTGATTTAATGGAGCATCTAGTAATTTTGCTTTGACATGGTCTGGCAAGATTTGTTCCTTCAGCCAAGCATGCCTTCTCAGTACAGACCCAGTGACAGCAGCCCTGCAAGATGCTTCTAAGGCATCAAAACCCACACTGCAAAGTATGTTTCCTAACTTGGTTTGCAGAATGCATGAACTCTTATAAATCTTTATTTCCTGCACAATCTGGAAGTAACACCATTTTTTGTTTTATTAATTCCATAATATGTTGCTGGTACTTCAACCTGTGAAACTGACAATTCAAAGCCCTGATGGTAAGAATAGCAGAAGTATAGACCTTTTTGCCCCATCTATCTAAAGCTCTAGAATCCCTGTCTGAAGGGGTAGGGTTTTTGGTTGTAGTAGCCTTAATGCCTTTAGGTCCCTGGGAAATGGTCTCTGGATCCGCAGTAGGATTCTTAAAGAGAAATGTATGAGTCAAGTACTCTGCAGTACCTGTCAGGTTTCCTAGGAGCTGGTGGTAAAGTGTCGGGAGTACGACATCATCTACAATATCCAGGGCAAGGGGTATAGCTAGAGGCCTGTGCTGAGACAATTCTAAAAATTCTCTGGGTCTCTTTTTGGACTGAGGATAGTCCTGGCATTCCCAGCGGAAATGCTCTCTAAAGGTATGCAAGGTTTCACCAAAATAAAAATCCTCTGGAGGGGAGGCAGAGGGAATGGAATCCTCTGCATCTGAATCCTCATAGGTAGATAAGGGTATGTCCTGGTAATCAGAAGGGTCAGAGTCATCGGACTCCTGGTCTGTACAATCAGAAGGAAATTCAAAATTCTTTGTCTTTTAGCAGGGGAAGGCTGGCTTCCCCTAATTAGAGTAATAAGGTCTTTAGCCATTCTAAGCATTTGTTTTTATGGCATGGCAGCTTGAGCAGCCACTTTGGTCGTCAGTTTTCTAGGCGTAGTGCGAACTCTGGGCTTGAGAAACTTGGTAGTTTTAGCCAAAAACGAAGTTGTCGGTTTAATACGAACATCGGTAGGTCAAAATACACCCTCAGAAGCCGGTGCCTGCACAGCGGCTCCAGACCCATCCAAGGTAAAGACATCCTCAGGTTCCATAGTCAAAGAAGCATCTTGCGGCATACCGGACTCAGAATGGGTCACAGCAGAGGCCTGCGAATCTGGAGAAGCGGGTATCAGGGGCTGTGAAGGCACCTCACTGAGTACTGGCGGACTGGCGACTAGCGTAACAGAAGCGTCAGCAGTTTTGGACCTATGAAGTCTGTCTCTGTCTTTATCTTACGTTTTTTCAGAAGATTGGTAGTTGGATGGCATATCAAAGCCATTTCAGAATACGGAGAACAAGAGCGAAAGAATTTAGTGACAAAGCCCGAAGACGAATAGTTCGGCCGTTAAACAAGGCACAAAACCGGCAGCGAGGGACATCGTGGTTTGGGCCTAAACAAGTGATGCAGTAAGAATGAAAATCTCTGTGAGGTATTTGCTTTCCGCAGGCAAGACAATTGTTAACTTTTTCTGACATCGGTTAGAGCAAGAAAAATGGATCCCCAATGGGGTTCTTAGCTTTAGAAGACTTCAGGTTTGAAACTTGAAAAATGAAAATTTCAGGTAGCGGCTGACCGGCACTTGCAAACTGCTTCTGCTTTGGGCACCTTCAAGGCAAGAAAGACTGATGTAATGGCGTCTGCTGCATGTTTTATACCCCTGACGACCTGACGTCATGGAAAAGGCGACAGCATCAGATGCAGAAATCCCAAGACTCTGGTATTCAGGCCGACTGAGGGCTACCTGCAGCTAGATAACCCAAGTCTGATGACTGCAACAGTGAAACACGAAGAACATCTGCAGAGGCAAACCCTGCCCTAGCCTTACAAAATAGAGGTAGGTGGTAATGCTTGGTAAAGGTATGGACAGAAGTCCAGGTGGCAGCTTCCAGGATGTCCCTGATGGGAACACCTCTGAGGAATGCTGTGGAAGTGGAGGCTGTCCTAGTGGAATGGGTTCAAATAGACTTGGGGGGGTTCCCATGCAATCTGTAGCAGAAACGGATACAGTGTGATATCCATTTGAAAATGGTTTGTTTGGAAATGGGCTTCCCCTCTGCCCCAGGGGCAAAGCTGACAAGTAGTTGGTCTGTTTCCCTGAAGGGTTTAGTACAGTCCAGATAGTATCTGAGTTGTCTGTGCACATCTAGTGAGTGCAGAATTCTTTCCCCCTTGTTTTGAGGGTTAGGAAAGAAGGTGGGTAGATGTATGGCCTGGTTAAGAATTACATTAGATACCACCTTGGGCATAAAGGAAGGATTAGTCCTCAGGATACCCTGGAAGATGATAAAGGGCTCAATGGCCATCAGTGCCTGAAGTTCTGAAACCCTTCTAGATGAGATGATAGCTAGGAAAAAAACAGTCTTCATGGAGAGGTATCTTAGTTCTGCTGAAGCAGCAGGTTTGAAGGGTGATAAAGTTAGTTTTTCCAAAACCTAATTCAGGTCCCATGCTGGAGTGGGTGGCCTTCTGGTAGGTCTGATATTAGAAGCCCCTCTGAGGAAGTTTAATCAAAGGATGAGAGAACAGGGGCTGTTCTGTATCGAAATGAGCTGAAATGGCTGAGCGTGGATTTTAATAGAGGAGAAGGAGAGGCCACTATTAAGTAGCTCCTCTAGGTAGTCCAGTATAAGAGGGATGGAAGGTTGTGAGGCTCCAGGAGCAGAATCATTTCCATTTTCCTGTGTAAGATTTTCTGGTGCTGGGCCTTCTGGCCTCTGTGATATGTCTAGGACCTGTCTGCTTAACAGGGGCCCCTTGTTTGCCTTTAGAGTATTAGCCATGCTGACAGTTTGAGAGTCTGCAAGTCTGGGTGTAACACTACCCCCCCACACACACACCTGAGTTAAGAGGTCTGAGATCAGGGGAAGCTGCCTGGGACGCTGTAAAGTCAGGCTGCGCAGTAAGGGGTACCAATGTTGTCTGGGCCAATCTGGAGCAATGAGGATGGCCTTTGGTCTCTCCTTCCTTATTTTGATCAGTACCTTGGGAAAAAGAGGCAGAGGAGGGAATGCATACACAAAGAGGGTGTTACAGGGGAAAGTCAAGGCATCCAACTTCAGTACAAAATTTTTTCAGCTGATGGTTATGATGTGAAGAAAAAAGATCCGCCTCCGGAGTCTCCCACGCCGGAGTGATTTGTAAAAAGATTTTTCTATGGAGCTGCCATTCGTGGGGGTCCAGTAAGTTTCTGCTTAAGTGGTCTGCCAGGGTGTTGTTGATCCCTGGTAGGTACTGGGCAATCAGGTGTAGTCCCATGGAAGAGGCTGTCACAGCCAGAGGTTCATGGCTAGCCTGCACAGAGAGTAAGACTGGGTCCCTCCCTGTTTATTGATGTACCACATTACTGTGGTGTTGTCTGTTGTGATAAGGAGAACCCCTGGCTTGAGATAAGGTTTGATGGATGTCAGAGCCTTTTATACAGCCATCATTTCCTTCTGGTTGATGTGTAAGGGAAGATGCTGGGCATGCCAAAGACCTTGGATGCACATGCCTTCTAGATGAGCGTCCCAAGCTAAGTCTGAGGCGTCGGTGGTAATGGTCTGTCTGGCTGGGTGGAGAGTGAAGGAAAGACCCTTGTTCAGGGCACAAGCCCCTGCCCACCAGAGAAACTCGGCCCTAATACAGGGGATCAGAGGGAGAGAGGTCTCTACAGGTTGAGAGTGCAGACACCAATAATTCTTTAGGTACCACTGACATTTTCTCATGTGAAGCCTGGCCAGAGGAATTAGAAGGATTCAAGATGCCATGTACCCCAAGGCTTTCAGGAACGTCCTCGCAATGAGGTGACTTCTGCAAGCCAGCTGGGTAAAACAGAGAGGCAGGAAGCTCTGGTTTTCTGGGGATAGGAAGGCCATTTGGGATGCTGTGTCCAGCAGTGCTCCCAAGTAAATGATCCTCCTGGAGGGTGTTTGCCCTGATTTCTTCTCATTGATGGTGTACCCTAAGGAGGTTAGGAGGGTTTTGACAAAGAGGAGGTCCTTGATGAGCTTTTCTCTGCAATCTGCCTGAATGAGGCAGTCATCCAGACAAGGGTAAATTTGTATATTTTTCTGTCTGCAAAAGACTATGGCTGGGGCTATGCATTTGGTGAATAGCCTGGGAGCAGTAGATAAGCCAAAGGGTAGCGCAGAGAACTGAAAGTGTTGTGAGCCTGCACTGAAGTGAAGGAATTTCCTGCAGGATTCCCTTATGGGGATGTGGAGGTAGGCATCTTTTAGATCTAGGGTAACTAACGAGGCATTTTTTGTCAGCATAGGCAGCAGCTGCTGCAAAGTTAGCATTTTGAATTTGGGGACCACCAGGAAGGTGTTCAGAATGGATAGATCCAGGATGGGGTGCCAAGTGCCCTCTTTTCTGGGAACAAGGAATAGTCTGGAATAAAAGCCTTTGCCTGTTTGATCTAAGGGGACAGGTTCTACTGCCCCTTGGAATATAAGACTTTGGACTTGTTTCTCTGCCTCTGCCCACTGATTTGGAGGCAAGTCTGGGTACACTCCTGGAATTGGGAGTTCGTCGAAGGAGAA
The DNA here is from genome assembly GCF_019279795.1 of Protopterus annectens. Taxonomy (NCBI): domain Eukaryota; kingdom Metazoa; phylum Chordata; order Ceratodontiformes; family Protopteridae; genus Protopterus; species Protopterus annectens. Next base: position 1,198,273,170 of record NC_056744.1, read on the forward strand.
CTTGTATCCCTGAAAAATTATCTTTAAGACCCATTGGTCCTTTGTTACAGAAAGCCAATTTTCTTTGCAGTGGGAGAGCCTTCCTCCTAGTTTTTAGTGAGTGAAAAGAGGGCAGATGGGGGAGAGGGAGTCATTGAGAGTTTTTGCCATAGAGGTATGGCTTAGAACTCCCTGCCTTTGGACTGCAAGTGGTCCACTGTTTGGTTCTCTGCTGTCCCTGGGATAGGAGTCTGGGTGGTCTCTGTCCCTCAGGGCTTACCTTGCCCCTGTCTGCTAGCTGCAGGAAAGGACCAGTGTTTTGAGGGAAAATTCCTGTTGAACCTAGGAGGTTGTACCTGAAGGAAATCTTTAATTGTTTGCATAGATTTTGCTTTGTGTTCCATCCTTTTAAGCACCTCTTCTGCTTTTACTCCAAACAAGCAGTCGTTATCCAAGGGTGCATCAAGTAATTTAGATTTGACATGATCAGGGAGAGGTTGTTCCTTCAACTATGCATGTCTCCTAATGACTGATCCTGACACTGCTGCCATGCTTGAGGCTTCTAGGGCATCCAAAAGTGTAATGAGTGCTTAGCCACTTGACAAATAGAGTGCAGTAAATCTAACTCTTTGGAATTGGTACAGTCAGGAAAGGTTGAAATCTTTTTTCCCAAATTCTGTTGTTGATATTTTAACATGTGGAACTAACAGCTGAGTGCTCTGATAGTTAAGGTTGCAGAAATGTGTACTTTTTTTATTCCATCTGTCCAGAGCTCTGGAGTCCTTGTCAGAAGGAATAGGATTCTTTGCAGAACTAGCCTTAGCTCCTTTTGGTTCCTGTGTAATGACCTCTGGGTCTGCAGCAGGAGTTCTGTACAGGTATTTGTGAGAATCCGGTACTCTGCAATACCGGTCAGGTTTTCTGGGAGCAGGTGGGAGGGCATCAAGAGTTAAGCTGGATTCATGGAAGACATCATCAACCACCTCTAAGATTGGAGGGATGGCCAAGGGTCTGTGCTGGGGCAGGTCTAGAAACTCTCTTAGTATTTTCTTAGACTGAGGGAAATCCTGGGATTCCCAGTGGAAATGTTCCCTGGCGGTGTGAAAGGTTTCCCCAAAGGAAATATCCTCTGGTGGGGAGGCAGAAGGAATGGATTCCTCTGCATCTGAATCCTCATAAGGAGTCAACAGTTGTTGTTCCTCTTCAAAATCTGAATAATCCGACTCCTCAGAATCCTTTTCTGTCAGTATTTCAGGAGAAAGGTCTCTTCTTTTTAGAAGGTGTGACCTGACTACCCTTGATAAGGGTGATGAGATCCTCCGCCATTTTAAGCATTTGAGCTTGTTGTGGTGGTGGAGGAGTAAAATGTTTGCTACAGGTAGTTTTCCTAGGACTGGCCTTGCCTCTAGGCCTAAGAGTATCCATCGGTCTGAGAGAAACGGTAGTCGGAGAAGACGTCGTTTTTTGTCTAGATTAGGTAGTGCGAAAAACCTCCTCAGAAGCTGGTGCCTGCATCGTGGCTCCAGACCCAACCAAGGCAGAGATGACCAAAGGCTCTGAAGATGAAGATTTCTACAGCATACCGGACTCCAAAAGGGTCTCAGTAGAGGCCTGCGAAGGTATCGAATCGGGTATCAGGGGCTGCGAAGGCACCTCACTGAATAACAGAGTTAGCCTTACATTTTTTCGGAAGGTCTATGGATTGTTGGCTAATGAACTCCTTTCAGAATGTGAAGTTGGAAGATGAAAATACCTGGCTACAATAAGCGCTCTACGACAAATGGTTCTAGTGTTAAAGAGAGCACATAACTGGCAACAAGGGACATCGTAGTTTGGGCCTCAACAAGTGACACAGTATGAATGGAAGTCTCTGTGTGGTATTTGCTTTCCACAGGCGAGACAATTGTTAACTTTTTCAGACATCGGTTAGTGCAAGAAAAAAGGATCCCCAATGGGGTACTTAGCTTTAGACATTTTCAGCTGTAATTCAAACTCTGGTAGCAACCGACCGGCACACTTGCGACCTGCTTCTGCTATGGGCTCCACGGTAGGAAAGACTGATGTAATGGCATTGGCTGCCTTCCTTTACAACACTGACGACCTGACTTTTGGCAGCAAGCGACAGCAGCCGATGCAGAAAAACACTGATTCTGGTATTCGGGCCGTCCGAGGGCTTCCATAGCAGGGATAACCCACAGGTGATGACTGCAACAGTGAAACACGAAGAACATCTACCTTTTCCACTGACAAAGTCCTCATGCCTGTGCAATCCAGCCTACAGTCCCAGCTGACCAATGTAGGGAAAAATTGAGAAGTACAGCAATACAGGTCACACCCTCATCATCTGCCTCCAAAGAAACAATGGGTGCTTGTGGCCCCACCGGGCATGGAGGCAGCAGTATGCTGGTGATTAACATCTGGGATCTCACTTCATGTCCAAGTTCAGGGTATCAATAACTATTACACAAGGTAAGTGCAGAGCAGTCATCCAAGCAGAGACCAGTAACAGAACAGATGATCTTTGCACTGTGTGGGCTGTGAGACTATACCAGGTTAGACTTCATACATACAGGTAGCATTCTGATGGTGTGGCCAGGGGCAGTCTTTATTCTACAGGGGCCTATCAGCTGCCTAATGCCATGGTCAATGCCATGCATATGGTCAATTCTCATCATCATGGCTGCAGCTAAGGCACAGTTGTGGTTACATACCGCTACATCCTCCATGCCGACTACCAGTGTGGAAGGTTGTGCTGGCTGTTGTGGCTGATCCCAAATATCCATACCTCTTATCCATCCTTTGTTAATAGGATTAGTCTCACTAAGCCAATGACCTCTTTTCTTGGGAACCCAAGGTGGTATTTATACTACTAAGGGAATCTGACCAGGGAACTTCCACTCCTCTTTTCAATAAATGCTGTGGGGGATTTTTTTACATCCACCTGATATATGAGGTGCAAGTAATCAGGACATAGCTCGCCATTCACGCTCATAAAACTCACCATTCATTATGCCTACCACTAAGTGCACCAGTGACATTCCACACAGGCTAGGTCCTCATGGACAGAGATGTCCACGGTCAGTTTAAGTATCTACCAAGGGCAACCTGGATTTGTCAAAGGCAGACAAGCACAATGCAGTAGCATCTTCAGGAATTGCTCCCACCCACTCACAATGACTAACAACCCCATCTCTGAACATCTATCCCATAGAAGAGACACCCCCCCACACACACACAATCTTTCAAGCTCTCCACAAATGCCAGGCCATGTTATAGACATAGAGACACAGACACACACACAGAGACACACACAGATATACACACACACACTGTTCCCAACCCACGTCACTGTGGCCTTCACACATAGTTAACAACTGTGTCTTGCCCTCAGTGCTTTGCTACTAGGGTAGCTTGTGTCTGATGTACAGTGTGGTCAGACCATGCACTGTATAGCACAGGGTTGTATTACTGTTTGGTGTATCCAACCTGGCCCATACTTTTGAACCAAATACTACCTCCTAGCCAGTATCACAATGTACTGCACCCACCTGTGCCTTCCATCATCACACTTCGCAGCAGTGTCTTTCAGCAACTACTCGCCAGGTCCCTCCTCCCTTTGGTTCCAGCATGTCCTCACTATTGATAAGACCCTTCTATGTCTCTCTGCGCAACACCATGTTGTATAACACTATACACATGGCAAATCTCTGATAGATTGTAAGTTTCCAGGGCATATTATATTTTGCAGCTGGAGGTGACTAAGAAGCCAAATCAGGCCTACATCACTGCACACACACATTCAACAATGGAGTAGATCCAGAACAGTAAGAAGCTCTATGTACTCTTTGCCATTGTCTGACTGTTTCTGAGTGTCATGATTCATGGCTTCAAGGCATATTCAGCATTGTAACTAACATGTCCCAAGTCCCATCACACAAATCACTTGCATGTTGCGTATATGTCAGATGGGGGAAATCATGGGCACTGTTTAGGTGGTGTACTCACATAATGAATATTACACCATATGTATTGCAGAACACCTGGCAGCTGATGGAGGAATAGAGTTGATATACCATTGTCCCAAAGTCCTATGTGAGGTCTTATGGAAATCTGGGTGCAGTCGATGGCAACAAGTACCGTCCAGGACACAAGGTATTTCATGAAATGCCTGCATGCTCTTATTTCTCCACTGTGGAGCAATAAAATCACATATAATACTCCACAAACTGTTCATGATATTTTGTTGTTTTGTATGACCATGTCTCTGAACTGGCCCTGCACTACGCCTCTCGCTCTGCAATTCTGCCTTATGCATTATGCTATTTGTTTCTGAATCATAGTTACAAATATAAATATTATAAAACTAGGTGGAAAATTACTGTAGTGTATGGAGAGCTGTGATTGTGCTCCAAAATCAGAAAAAAGATAAACCCATTGCATGCTACTGTAGATCAAGATCTGACTATAACAACCCTTCCAGAGGCCACCTAAGCATTGTTACGGTTGAATCTCAGGAAAGGGATGTTGATTAAATCAAGTGTGCCTGAATATCATGGCACATATGTTTGTTTTGTGAACAGAACATTACAGACGTTAATCTGCAAGTAATTTACTTAACTAAATTAGAACGGGATTAAAAAACATTCTTGATTTTGTTTTTCTCCACTTACAAGCACTTAAGTACATTACTGGCTTTAAATCCAGTAAAAAAATTTGTGATTTTTTTTTTTTTTTTTTTTTATTTAAACTGATAGTACATGGAGTAGATAAAATTCCATGCAGTACACAGAGTTATGATTGGGTCTCACCAACTGTAAACGTATTGTTGTGTGTTCTCAACATGGATGTCAAGCTTCACCTCTTGAGCTTCACTCGAAGTGAATTTCTTGGCATCCATGTCTCGAACACACAATAATGTGATTACTTTCAGGGGACCCCATCATAACCCTCTATGTACTCCTATATAAATGTGAGCGTTTCCTCTTTATTTTATTTTTTTTTTAATGTCATAGCATAAAAATTAACATTAAAATGATTTTCTTCCTTAAAACAAATTAAAAATGTAGCTACTACATTACCTTTGATGCTAGGAACACAATCTAAGTATTCTAGTACATTCACTAAATAATTCCCTAAATATTTTTTAAGAATATATCAAATAAATTTGGAAGATAAAGACCTTTCTACAAAAGTTAAACAGCAACCCGATATGGTCAACAATAGTGACAGTCATTTTGAAAACGTCTAGCAATAATGAGATAAAATCTCTCCTCACATTGGAAAAGCACACTGACCTTAAACATCTTTTAAGCAATCTGACAGTCTGTATTCATATTCTATAAAGCGCTCTGGAAGCCATCTCTATCTCTGAAAGCAATTTCTGTCCTATTTGATACACCACAAAACTTAACCTAGTTATCGAGTATCGAAATAAGAACTTTTACTACACACTGCTCCAAGACCTATAATCAAAATTCTCCTCGACCTTAAAGAAACAGCCCATCTAACCTTGTCCTGAACACATCATCATCAGCCACAAACACAGAAGCAAAATTAACAGTCCTCAACTAATAAAACTGCTAACTAAGCCCCCAGTAGTTCCTACTGGCTGAATTCGCCAAATGAAGAAATTGCTTGTGAAAGATACCTCATTCTTAACCAATCAGAAAAAAAGAAGCACAGCTGTGTAAGTAAAGTTCGAATGATCACTGCTGCAGTACAATAAGCTACATGGGTTATTATTGTGTATTGGATATAACAGCCATCCAGCTTACAAAACATCAGGGCACCTTCCACACATTACTCAGCTCAAGCTGACTGAAAACACAGGTTTGGGCACCAAGCCCTTCAGAGCATTCATACCAACAGAGAGAGAGAGAGAGTGAAAGAAAAGCTAAGCCCCTGAGATGACATTCCTAGGAAATACAAAAAAATACCCACGCCCCCTCATAAAAATCACACCAAGAAACAAGGGAGATGCAGTGATGATTCGAACATTTGCTCTTATTTTTAGGTTTACTTACGCATCTGTATACTGTTCACCATATTTATATCTGCTGAGTTAGCATAGGCTATATGGGTGATTACCATAGCTCAGAACATCTAGGACGTGGGAGGGCAAGGGTCCAGTAGTCCCTAAAAAATGATCCTAGCAAAGCCTGACCTAAACCTGGAAAAGGGATTTTGTTTGTAGTGCTTTGTAAAGGAATGCACAGATGACAAAGTTGTTGCTTCTAGAGTCCAAACCCTTTCCAAAAAGCCACAGATTAACCCAAAGCCCTGGTACAGTGTAATTTGACCCTACCTGGAATACTTTTGTTGAAGGGGGAATAACAAAAGGTAACAGCCTGAGACAACCATTTGGAAATAATCTGCTTTGACACATGTTGTCCCTTCCACTTACCTTCACAAGATAAGAGCAACTATTATAAGTTCTGAAAGACTTTGTTCTGTCAAGGTAGTATCAGCCTTATATGTGGAAATCCAATACATGATGTACCCTTTCTCACTCATTTTTAGGTTCTGGAAAGAAAACAGGGAGATGGATAGTCTGTCTTAAAATAAACTTGTTTACCACTTTAGGCATAAAATGATAAGTTCTCAAAGAAACCCTGTGTCTATGAAAAATTAGATCAGGCTGACCCACCATAACAGCTTGCAACTCAGACACTCTTCTTGCAGAAGTCAAAGCAATCAGCAAAACTGTCTTCCATATTAAGAACCTCAAGTCAGCCAGATTAGCTGGTTCAAACACAAGTTGTAGCTTCTCTAATACAAAATTAAAATCTCAAGGAGGAGCCACCAGTTTTCTGGAAGGCTTCTTATGTAACATCCCTTTCCAAAAACACTTTCACATAAGGATGCATTGAAAGAGGGGATCCAAGGGAAGACTTGCTGAAATGGCCAGAAGGGAGTCAGCACATGATCTTTCGGGATTCCTTCTGATTCTTCAGAAGTACGCTGGATATCAGTGGAAAGGTTGGAAAAGCACACAGGAACATTCCTGTACAAGGAAAAGAAAAATCATCGGTCTTCCAGGCCTTTTTGGAACATAATTTTGCCAGATTGTTTAGAAAGGAGGTAAAAGGGTCTACCTGAAGAACTTCCCACAGAAATAAAAATTCTTGGACGACCTCCTGATCTAGTTTCCATTCAGGAGTGTCTGCCACATAAATTTGCTCTGATTGAATATAAAATACCTGCAGAGGGAGATTGTGCTGTAAAGATATATCTCATGATAACATGGCTAGTCTGCAAAGAGGTAAGACATGGCTCCCCCTTGCTTATGTACCAGAGTACTGTGGTATTGTCTTTAACTATCTGAAGAGGCTCTGGGGACAGCAGATAATTCAGAGAGTTGAGAGCCTTTGTAATAGCTATCACCTCTTTTAATATTTACATGCTTTTGTGCATCTTTCTTGTCTCAGAGACCTTGCTCTTTAATTCCCTTTGGCAAGGCTTCCCAAGCAAAGTCCAATGAATCTGCAGTGAATGACTGCTTTGGGGAGACCTGGATTCATGGATATATGTCTTCTCCCATTAAGTAACTTCTCTTTTTCCAAACCCCAAAACTGTAATTTGAAAATATGCTGGGACGAAAGAGACTCAAGATACCACTGTATCTTTCTTATGTGGAGTCTTGCAAGAGGTATAATGCCATGAGAGCGAGAATACTGAGGCATTTCCTCTCAGTGGGAAAAATCTCAGTGGAAAATCCCTGGAATCAATCTAAATGTAGATCTATTTTTTCCTGTGGATTAAATGTTCTCTGTACTCAGTTGTCCAACTATCATCACAGAAGCACAATCTATGTGTGATGGAGTTAAAAAAGAGAGTTTTTAATGTTCTCTTGGAATCCCAGTTTGTGTAAGAGATCCCTTACCCAAGTGAAAGATTCCTGACACTGTGGTCTGCAGATATAAATAAGTCATCTAAATGTGGAAAACCCTGGATTCCCTGTAGCCTGTGGTGGGCTAGGACATTTGCTAGACACTTTGCAAACACTACTGGAGCAATGGATAGGGCAAAAGGGAAGGCAGAGAACTCAGGCAAACAAATCCTTAAACACCTAAAATTTGGATGAATAAGAAAGTGATGATACATACATTTTAAATCTAAAGTTACTTAAAAACTCAAATAAGGAAGCAAGGTTAACAGGTGGCAAAGTGAAAGCATTTTGAAAATGGGCACTATCACAAACTGATTCATGAAAGGAAGGTCAGAAATGGTCTCCAGGATTTTTCTTTCTTTGGCACTTAAAACTATCTTAAATAAAATCCTTTTCCCAATTGGGAGGGAGGCAATGCTTCTATTACCCCCTGAGAGAGCATAAGATATAGGACAGGAGGGAAGAGAATGATATGGCCTGGCAGAAAAGGAGGAATCCCCTGGAAAGCAGGAATTTCTTTCCACTGCCAACTGCATCCAAGCTGGATTAGCTTCTGAACCCATTTGTCTGAGGCAATATGTTGCCAAAGAGATAAATGGAGGTTCAGATGGAAGGGGTAAGGGACTCTCAGAGCAGGGGTAGGGGTTGGGGTCCCTTGAACGGTCATTCTTCCTTATACAACTGTCCTTTGTTCTGGGGGGGGGGGGTCCAGCTTCTTCTTTTTTTTTTTTTTTTTGTAACCTCCCTGCCATTGCTTTTTAAATGTCTATCAGCATTCTGCTGAGATGGTTATTTGCTTCTTACCAAAATTGGACATAGGAGAAGAAAATTCCTCAGAAAATTTAGAGAAAGATAGTTGAAAAATGTCAGAAATTCCCTGAATCAGTTTACCTCTCACATCACACATTTTGATAACCTCTGCAGAGGGCCTAAAACTAAATATCTACCTAAAGGAGAATTCAAAATATAATTTTTGAACATTTTCTGGGAGGCTCTGAAAATGCAGCCAGGCAAACCTTCTCAAAACAGTACCAAATGGCAACAGCCCTGGAAGCAGTATCTTCAGTCATATACACACTTCAAACAATGAATAATGACTTGAGAATCAGAAGAAACTAGACTACACACAGCAGATGTTTTTCTCACAAAAGGAAACTGCAACTAACAAATTCCTCATACATTCACAATTAGTATACACTTTAATATGAGCATGACTATTCATAATTGTAAAAATCAAAGTTGCAGCATACACTTTTTCCCAAATTTATCAATAGCTTTACCATCCTTGTCTGAAGGAGAAGGATTAGAATTAACAGCAATTGGATTAACTAAAACTATAGCTGCTGGGCCAGGTCTGGAATTAGAGTTTAAAAACACTGGGGAACCTTGGACATTCAATATGTTTTCTTAGAAGCAGCATGTTGGCTATCAACCAAAGGCTGTAACAAACACATCCTCTAATGCTGACATTGCTGGTGGGAAGGGCAAGGGTTCTGGGAACAGCAGTTGTAGCATTTCATACCATTTTCAAGGGATGGAATTCTCCCACTGAAAACAATGGCACATTCTGGAAAGTCCCAGAGAAAGTGAATCCTTCACAGGGAGATTCAGATACCATACTTACATCAGAATCTGAATCAAATACCTGAGGAGGAAAAACAGCATTACATACTTTTACCAGAAACCAATTTAGAAGACGGGTCAATAGCCTGCATAAGACCTAGAGTGAAACTCAATGAATTGCTCCAGTCCAGAAAACCAACACAGGAAAAGTAAAATGTTTAGTTTTCTTTCACTTTTTTGACATGAAATTTGGGGTATACAGACATAGTATTGCCAGCAACAGCCTCCCCAGGGAAGGGCATAGCATTCCTGCTAAACAGGGGCACCTTTCCTGCCCCTTCTCCCAGGACTGACAAAAGTAGTTCTACCTAGTCCACTGAGGGGATCCCAACAGCTGCAGAGGACATTGCAAGCCCCAGATCTATAGTGGCTATATGGAAAACACCAGAGGGATCCGAGGAAAAAGATGAGTGATATGTGGAACCACCTTCAGCCACAGCTGAGGCAACCACCTGCTTCTGTGTCAAATTACTACCTGTTGTGATGGCAAAGGTTGCTTAGTTAACTTTTTTTCTGTGGATGGAAGAAGGTCCAACTGAGAAGATCAGTAGTTTGTTCTACAGTCAAGCAGAACATCAAAGTTGCAGCATACACTTTTTCCAAAATTTATCAATAGTTTTACCATCCTTGTTTGAAGGAGAAGAATTAGAATTAACAGCAATTGGATTAAATAAAACTATAGGTGCTGGGCCAGGTCTGGGATTAGAGTTTAAAAACACTGGGGAACCTTGGACATTCAATCTGTTTTCTTAGAAAAAGCATGTTGGCTATCAGGGAAAAGTACAGTTGTGTACACTTAACATAAATGTAGATGTTTGAGTGTATTCACTGTTGCAGTCATCACATTTGGGTTATCCTGCCAGGGTAGCCCTCATTCGGCCTGAATACCAGAGGCTTAGTATTTCTGCGTCAGTTGCCGTCACTCCAGCACTGACATCAGATCATCAGTAGTATAAAATATGGCAGCCAACGCCATTACATCAGCTTTTTTTTGCCCTGTCAGAAGCCCCCAAGAGGGAGCTAGGTTATGGTGGAAGACCACCACCAGTAGAAAGTAAATACCAAAAGTTCCTTGCAAGGAAAGTGAGAAAGAGAGAGAGACAAGGGGGATGGAGGGAGGGAAACCAGGAATGCAACAGTGAATCCACGCGAACATCTACATTTACAGTAAGTGTACACAACTGTGCTATGTTCTTCGTGTTTCACTGTTGCAGTCATCACATTTGGGTTGATTCCCAAAGCTGAAGAAAGGGTGGAGGCAGTAAAGAAGACTGGGGGCTGGCTAGGCTGCCCTGCAAGACTGCAGTGGCAAAGCCTGCCCTGGATTTGGAGAATATAGGCAGGTGGTAATGCTTGGTGAAGGTATGAACTGATGTCCATGTTGCAGCCTCCAGGATGTCCCTGGTGGGGACCCCTATGAGGAAAGCTGCAGAGGTGGAGGTTGCTCTGGTAAAATGTGTCCTGACCCCCTTGGGGGGAGTTTTCCTGTGTTGCTGGTAGCAGAAATCAATGCAGTGTACTTTCCATTTGGAATTTTTTTTTTTTTGGATATGGCTTTGCCCTCTGTTCTTGCAGCAAAACTGATTGGTTGAGAGCCACACTGGACACTACTTTTGGCATGATGGATGGGTTAGTCCTGAGGAAGACCCTGTCAGCATGGAAAATGATGAAGGGCTCTACAGCCGTTAGTGCTTGGAGCTCAGATACTCTTCGTGCTGAAGTGATGGCCAGAAGCAAAGCTGTCTTCCATGACAGAAACTTTAATTCTGCAAAGCTGCTGGTTCAAAGGGTGAGCTTTTCCAACACAAAGTTTAGGTCCCAAGCTAGGGTAGGTGCTCTTCTGGGTGGCTTTAAGTTGTTAGCCCCTTTTAGGAACTGTTTGATGAGAGGGTGTGAGAAAAGAGGTGGATCCATGCTGAAATGAGCAGAGGTAGCAGATACATGAATTTTAATAGAAGAAAAGGACAGACCCTTGTGTCGTAGGTCAACAAGGTAATCCAGGATGAGAGTAGGGAGGGGCTGTTCTGTCCTGGCTCCCTTAGCCTGGATCCAGGTGCAAAACTTTTTCCATTTGTTAGCATAAGACTTTCTAGTGCTAGGGCGTCTGGCCTCATGTACAACATCTAGAACTTGTTTGCTGAGACTGGCAGCTTGTGCAGTGGTCAGGGAATAAGCCAGGCTGCCAGATTGAGGGCCTGCAATTGGAGATGCATGAATTCTCCTTCCCTCTGGGTCAGGCGTGTTAGGATCTGAGGTAGATGCCATGGTGGCAGACGTGACAGGCTGCGCAGCAGTGGGTACCAGTGCTGGCATGGCCAGTCTGGGGCAATCAGGATTGTCCTCATTTTTTTCTCCCTTATTTTGAGCAGTACCCTTGTAATGAGTGGTAGTGGGGGAAAGGCACAGACCGAGAGGTTGGGCCACTGGAAGGATACAGCATCCACTTTCCAGGCCTTGCAGTGAGGTTCCCTGGTGCAGAACTTGCTGAGCTGATTGTTGGAGTGGGAAGCAAAGAGGTCGACCTTCGGGGTGCCCCATTTCTGAGTTACAAGGGTGAAGGTTTTTTGGTCTAGCTGCTACTCGTGTGAGTCCAGAAGATTTCTGCTTAAGATGTCTGCCAGAGAGTTTAGAGAGCCTGGCAGGAATTGTGCTAACCGGTGTAGTTGCATGGCTGAGGCCGTGTGCCAAAAGGGCCATGGTGAGCCTGCACAGAGGGTACGAATGAGTCCCTCCCTGCTTGTTGATATACCACATCACAGTGGTGTTGTCTGTTTTGATCAGTAGAGCCCCCGGAGAGAGCAGGGGTCTGAAACTTGTCAGTGCGTGCTAGACAGCGAACATCTCTTTTTGCTTGATGTGCAGATGTATTTGATGTGGGCTCATGCACCTGCTGTCCAGGTGTGCACCCCAGGCATAGTCTGATGCATTTATGGTGATGGTCTGGGAGGCATGGGGTTGTGAGAAGGGTAGTCCCTTGTTGTGGTAGCATGCTGCTGCCCACCAAAGAAAATCTTTCCTTAAACAAGGTATCATTGGTATAAGAGTGTCCAGGTCTTGGGAGTGTTGACACCAAAGGCTTTTTAGGTACCATTGTAGTTTCCTCATATGCAGTCTGGCATATGGAATGAGTAGAATGCAAAAAGCCATGAATCCCAGAGCTTGCAGGATTTTCCTTAAGGATAACTGGGGTCTGGTGGTTAGTTGAGAGAAATAGGCTGTCAGGTAGGTTTGCTTTTTTGGTGCAAGGAAAGCCATCCTGGATGCTGTGTCCAGGCTTGCTCCCAGGAATATACTTTTTTGGGTGGGTACTAGTTTGGATTTCTTTTCATTGATAGTTTACTCCAAGGAGGTCAGTAGGTCTTTTACAAAGGCCAGGTGCTCTAGCAGTGTTTCCTGACTGTCTTCCTGAATTAGGCAGTCTAAATATGGGTACATTTGAATAGTTCTTTGCCTGCAAAAAGCAATGGCAGGAGACAAACATTTTGTGAAAACTCTGGGAGCAGTGGATAAACCAAAGGGAAGCACAGAGAACTGAAAGTGCAGTGATCCTGCTCTGAAATGCAGATATTTCCTGCATGATTCCCTGATTGGGATGTGTAGGTAGGCCTCTTTTAGGCCTAGGGTGGCTAACCAAGCATCCTTGGACAGCATAGGTAGTAGTTGCTGGAGGGTGAGCATTTTGAATTTTGGTATCACCAGAAATGTGCTTAGAATGAATAGATCGAGGATGGGCGCCAGGTGCCCTCTTTTCTGGGTACCAGGAAGAGTCTGGAATAGAAACCTTGGCCTATCTGTTCTGCAGGATCGTGCTCTATTGCCCTCATGGACAACAGGGAAAGGACTTGCTTTCTGGCCTCTGTCCACTGGTTTGGGGGGAGATCTGGGAACCCTTTTGGGGTTGGTAGAGTGTGGAAATAAAATTTGTATCCCTGGGACACTATATTGAGTACCCAGCGGTTGTTGGTAATGGTGGCCCAGGTGCTTGTGTGGAAGGAGAGTTTTCCTCCTAGGGGCAAGTGCAGGTGGGCAGAGGGACGGGGTGGAAGTGGAAAGTCATTGTGAGTTCTTACCATGAAGGGGTGGCTTAGCACTCCCTGGTTTTGAAGAGGAGTAACTCCATTGCTTAGATCTCTGCATTCCCTGGGGCTGCTGTCTAGGGGGCATGTTTCCCCAAGGTCTGGGCTGAGCTGGCCTGGAGGGGGCAGGAAAGGACCAGTGCTTGGAGAGGCAATGCCTACTGAACCTGTGTGGTTGGACCTGCAGGAAGTCCTTAACTGTCTGCATAGATTTAGCTTTTTCTTCCATCTTTTTTAAGACCTCCTCTGCCTTGGTGCCAAATAAGTTGTCTTTGTGCTAGGGTGCGTCCAATAGTTTGGGTTTGACATGGTCTGGCAAGGGCTGTTCCTTAAGCCAAGCACACCTTCTAAGTATAGAACCAGTGACTGCTGCCCTGCAAGATGCTTCTAGGACATCAAAACTGCATTGTACAGTGTGCTTAGTTACTTGACTTGCAGAATGCACTAATTCTTGTAATTCTTTATTTTTTGCACAAGCAGGAAAGTTGACATTTTTTGTTTGAGGAGTTCCCATGGTATGTTGCTGAAATTTTAGCATACGGAACTGACAATTTAGTGCTCTAATAGCAAGAGTAGCAAAGGTGTATACTTTTTTACCCCATCTGTCTAATGCTTGAGAATCCCTATCTGAGGGGGTGGGATTCTTAGCAGAAGTAGTTTTAATTCCTTTAGGCCTTGAGAAATAACCTCCGGGTCAGCAGTAGTATTTTTGAAAAGAAACCTGTGAAAGTCAGGGACTCTATAGTACCTGTCAGGTTTCCTGAGAGCAGGAGGGAGGGTGTCAGAAGTCAAACTAGATTCCATAAAAACATCATCCACAACATCCAGGACAGGAGGAATAGCCAGAGGCCCATGCTGTGGAAGATCTAAGAATTCCCTGAGTCTCTTCTTAGACTGAGGGTAGTCCTGACATTCCTACTGGAAATGTTCCCTTAAAGTATGTAGGGTTTCCCCAAAGGAAAAGTCCTCGGGTGGAGAGGCTGAAAGTACAGTTTTGTAACTACCATAAATGTAGATGTTGGAGTGCTCATACAGCTGCAGTCATTACAGATGGGTTATCCTGCCATCAGGCGGGTCCTCGGTCAGCCGAATTCCAAAGTCTAGGTCCGGCGTTGGTTGTCGTCGCTTCTTCCCTGTCGTCAGCGTGGCAGGGGTATAAAAGAGGCAGCCGACGCCATTTTCTTCAGTTTTTCTTGCCCCAGATGTCAGGTGCCCCCAGAAGGAAGGCAAAACATAATATTATGCAAACATGCAATGTAGATAAATCAAAAACAGTAGTTGTAAGCAAATACACCACAAAGGAATACCCCAAATAGGTTGTATGATAAAGGTGTTTGTCATAAGGCCTGTCCTAAGAGGGGAAGGAGGGAGCGTAACCTGGACTGCAGCTGTATGAGCACTCGAACATCTACATTTATGGTAGGTACAAAATGGTACTATGTTCATCATGCATACAGCTGCAGTCATTACAGATGGGTAGAATCCCAAAGCTAAGTACGGGTGGTAGGCACTAAGTGGAACTGGGAGGGGCAAGGATGCCCTGCAGGACTGCTGTGGCAAAGCCCGCTCTAGATTTTGAGTATAGTGGAAGGTGGTAGTGCTTGGAGAAAGTGTGCAGTGAACTCCAAGTAGCTGCTTCCGAAATGTCCTTGGTAGGGTTCCCCCTGAGGAAAGCTGCAAAGGTAGCTGCAGCCCTGGTGCAGTGGGATCTGATGTATACAGGCACAGATTTTCCATGAAATGAATAACAAAAGCGTATGCAGTGGGCTATCCATTTTGAAATTGTCTGTTTGGAAATAGCCTTTCCTTGAGCACCTGTAGCATAGGACACAAAGAGCTGCTCAGATTTCCTGAATGGCTTTGTTCTGTCCAAGTAATAATGAAGTTGTCTGTGAATGTCCAAGAAATGTAGTAGTCTCTCCCCTTTGTTCTGCGGATTTGGATAAAAGGTAGGTAAATGAATAGTCTGATTCAAAGCTACACTGGATACTACCTTTGGCATGAAGGTAGGGTTGGTTCGTAAGGAAACTCTGTCCTGATGGAAAATGATGAATGGTTGCACAGCCATGAGAGCCTGTAGTTCCGAAACCCTGCGTGCTGAAGTAATAGCCAGAAGGAAGGCTGTTTTCCATGACAAGTATTGTAGCTCTGTTGAAGAAGCCCGCTCAAAGGGAGGTAGGGTCAGCTTTTCCAAGATGAAGTTGAGGTCCCAAGCTGGGACTGGTGGTTTCCGTGGGGGTTTTATATTTTTTGCCCCTCTGAGGAACTTGCCTTAATAGAAGACGTGAGAATAAAGGAGGATCTGTATTGTATTGTGCAGAAATGGCTGAAGCGTGGATCTTGATGGAGGAGAAGGAAAGGCCACTGTTTAACATCTCAGCTAGGTACTGTAAAATTTGAGGTATATTTATTACCCAAGGATCCTGGCCCTTTTCTTGATTCCAGGAACAAAATCTTTTCCATTTGGCGGAGTAGGCTTTTCTAGTAGAGGGTCTTCTGGCCTCCAAGATGACATCCTGCACCTCCTTGGAGAGGAGAGTCTGTTGGGAAATTAAGGTATTCTCCATGCAGCTAGATTTAGGGTTTTGAGCTGGCTGTGAAGGGTTTTGTAGTTGTGCTGGGACAACAGAAGAGGGACTAGAGGTAAAATCCATGGTGGGGAGTGTGTCAGGCTCTTTAGGAGAGGATACCAGTGTTGTTGTGGCCGGTCTGGAGCAATGAGAATCATTTGTGGCCTCTCTGCTCTGGCTTTTAATAGAACTTTGGTCAGTAGAGGAAGAGGCGGGAAGGCATAGACTGTCAATGTTGTCCAATTGAAAGAGAGTGTGTCCACTTTCCAGGCCTGTGGATGATAGGTCCTTGAACAAAATTTTTCCAACTGGTAATTTCTGTGGGTAGCAAACAGATCTATGTTTGGCTGTCCCCATGCCTGAGTTATCTTTGAGAAGACTTGAGGATGCAACTTCCATTCGTGTGGGTCTGTCATATTTCTGCTTAAGTTGTCTGCCAGTGTGTTTTCCTTCCCTGGCAGGAATTGTGCCTGTAGTTGAATTTGCAATTCCAGTGCTGTGTTCCATAGGGTCATGGCTTGCCTGCACAGGGGGTATGAATGAGTTCCCCCCTGTTTGTTTATGTACCACATGACTGTGGTGTTGTCTGTCCTTATCAATAGCTGGCCTGGATGCAGTAGGTCTTTGAAGGTCATAAGAGCATTTTGCACGGCTAGCATCTCCTTTTGGCTGATGTGTAGGTGCTTCTCTTTTTGGGACCATTTTCTCTGAATGCACTGATCTGCCATATGTGCTCCCCAGGCATAGTCTGAGGCATCCGTTGTGATGATTTGAGTTGCTTGAGGTACACAGAAAGGGAGACCTGTGTTTCTTTGGCATGCTTGAGCCCACCACAAAAATTCCTTTTGAAGGCTTGGAATGAGCGGTATAATTGTTTCCAAGCTGTGGCTGTGCTGAGACCATAAGTTTTTTAGGTACCATTGTAGTTTCCTCATAAGCAGCTTTGCACATAGTATTAGTAGGATGCAAGATGCCATGAATCCCAGAGCCTGCAGGACTTTTCTTGCAGTTAGTCTGGTGAAAGTTGCCATTTTGTTGAAATATTGAGACAGTTGCCCTTGTTTGTCTGGCGTGAGGTAGGCCATCTGGGTGGTTGTATTTAAGCTGGCACCAAGGAAAATTATCTGTTGAGAAGGTATTAGTTTTGATTTCTTTTTGTTCACTGTGTATCCCAGGTAGTTTAACAGTTTTATTACAAACGTCAGATGCTGCAATAGAATGTCCTTGCTGTCCGCTTGGATCAGGCAGTCATCCAGATATGGGTAGATTTGTATTCCTTGTTGTCTGCAGAAGGCAATTACTGATGCCAGGCATTTCGTAAACACTCTGGGCGCAGTAGATAAACCAAAGGGCAATGCAGAGAATTGGTAATGGGTTGAACCTGCAAGAAATCTGAGGTATCTTCTGCAATCTTGTCTGATAGGGACATGCAGGTATGCCTCCTTGAGGTCCAATGTTACCAGCCAAGACTCCTTGCCCAGCATGGGAAGAAGCTGCTGTAATGTGAGCATCTTGAATTTTGGCACCTGTAGATATGTGTTTAGGATGGATAGGTCTAAGATGGGTCTCCAATCTTTGTCTTTCCTTGGTACCAGGAATAGTCTGGAATAAAAACCTTGACCTTGTTCTTTTGCAGGTACCTCTTGAATCGCTTTCATATCCATGAGAAATTTGTCTTTGTGCCTCTGCCCTTTGATTTTGTGGCAGGTTTGGCAAGCCTCTCTTTTTTGGAAGGGTGTGAAAGTGGAACCTGTAGCCTCTGCCTATAATGTCCAGAATCCATTTGTCTTTTTTAACAATGTGCCAGTTTTTTGAAAATAATGCCAGTTTTCCGCCCAAAGGTGCTGCCATTAAAGCTTTGTTTGGCAGGCATAGGGGGAAGTCATTGTGCCTGTTTTCTAAATGACTGTAATCTATCTTCTCCACCTCTTGGGGTTGGTGCTTGCCACTGTCTAGCTCTGTAAGATCCTTGAGGTTGTCCTCTACCCCTTGGGCGTCTGTATCTGCCCCTTTGAGGTCTGTCCGTGGCTGGAAAGGACCAATTTTTTGAAGGCCAGTTTCTGCTGAAGCGTGGAGGTTGTACCTGCAAGAAATCTTTCACTGTTTGCACAGATTTCACTTTTTCCTCCATTTTCTTTAGTACCTCCTCAGCTTTAACACCAAACAATACATCTTTTTGAAGTGGTGCATCTAATAACTTTGCTTTGACATGATCTGGTAAGGTTTGCTCTTTGAGCTAAGCATGTCTACGTATAACAGACCCCGTGACAGCAGCTCTACATGAGGCCTCTAAAGCATCAAAACCACACTGCAAGGTATGTTTACCCACTTGCTCTGCTCCATGCAACAAATCCTGCAACTCTTTCAAATCTGGTTGTTCTGTTTGTGTCATTTTGCTTTTCAGCTGAGATAACAAAAACTGTTGGTACTTTAACATATGAAATTGACAGTTTAATGCCCTCATGGTTAAAGTGGCAGATGTATACACCTTTTTCCCCACCTTTCTAATGCTCTGGAATCTCTCTCTGAAGGTAAAGGGTTTTTAGCAGTAGAGGCCTTTATTCCCTTGGGACCCTGTGAAATTGTTTCTGGGTCAGCAGTATGGCTTTTATAAAGGAACTGGTGAGAATCAGGAACCCGGTAATACCTGTCTGGTTTAACAGGGGCTGGAGGTAAAGAATATGGATTAAGACTGGCTTCTGCGTACACATCATCCAAAATATCTAAAACAGGAGGGATAGCCAGGAGCCTATGCTGGGGGAGCAGTAGAAATTCCCTGAGCCTTTTCTTGGAATATGAGTAATCTTGGCCTTCCCAGTGTAAGTGTTCCCTCAATGTATGCAGGGTTTCCCCAAAAGAGTAGTCCTCAGGGGGGGGAGACCGAGGGGATACACTCCTCAGCATCAGAGTCTTCAAAAGGGGAATAGGCATAATCTTGGTCCTCAGAATGGTCTGAGGTAACAGAAGCCTGGTCTGAGGAAGGGTAGTCTTCCTCCAATCTGGGTCTTTTGTCAGAGGGGGGTTGAGAACCCCTGATGAGAGTTATCAAATCCTCAGCCATTTTAAGCATCTGCTTTTTAGGCATGGGGCCTTGAGAGGAGGTCTGAGGACCCTGTTTTTTAGTTTTCATGGCGGCTTTAGATTCAGTGAAGGATTTAATAGAGAAGGTGGAAGGCCTGAAGATGCCTTCAGAAATGGCAGGCCTCACTAAACTTTCAGTTTCCCCGGCAAGAGTGGCGTCGGTGTCTGCAGTGGGAATGGAGACCGAGGAGCCTGCGACCTCGGGTACTGAAGTCACCGGTAAAATAGTTTCATCGGTAGTCAGGGGCTGCGTAGGCACCTCGCTGAGAACCGGAGAACTGGTAGTCGGCCTAAGCGTGGTCTCAGTACTCGGTGCAGACCTTGGATGTCGGTCCTTGTCTTTGCGTCTTTTGCTTAAAACTGGTGTCAGTGTATCCGACGACATGATATAATTAAATTTTTTGCCAAAATAATGAAGGGCGAACTCCGCCCGGCACTTAATAGTGCGCTTGTTGAACCTAGCACAGAAACGGCAGGCCGAGACGTCGGGGTCTGGCCCTAAGCAAGGTATACAGAAAGAGTGGAAATCCTTATGCGGTATTTGCTTCCCACAAGAAATGCAATTATTAACTTTGTCTGACATCGGTCTGAGGCAAGAAAAGTTTCTCCAACGGGGTACTTAGCTTTAAAGAAGACTTCGGCTGAAATACTTTTGTAAATCTCAGGAGCTGGCCGACCGGCACTTGCGAACTGCTTCTGTTTCGGGCACCGCGTGGCAAGAAAGACTGAAGAAAATGGCGTCGGCTGCCTCTTTTAAACCCCTGCCGTGCTGACGACAACCGACGCCGGACCTAGACTTTGGAATTCGGCCATCCGAGGACCCGCCTGACGGCAGGATAACCCATCTGTAAAGACTGCAGCTGTATGCACGATGAACATGGAATGGATTCCTCTGCATCAGAATCCTCATAAGCAGAGAGGGGTTGCATGTCTTCATATTCAGATGCATCAGTGTCATCGGACTCCTGTTCAGATAAAACTACTGGGGACAAATATTTTTCTTTTGGAAAGGGTAGCTTGGCTTCCCCTGATCAGCATTTTAGGGTCTTCCACCATTTTAAGCATTTGAGACTGACGCAAGGAAGCAGGTACCTGAGATTAGGTCATCAGTTCTTTGGGTGTGGTATGTACCCTGGGCCTTAGAAACTCAGTAGTTTTCGAAAGAACAGTAGATGCGAAAGAAGTCATCGGTCTGTGTCAAGA
The DNA here is from genome assembly GCF_019279795.1 of Protopterus annectens. Taxonomy (NCBI): domain Eukaryota; kingdom Metazoa; phylum Chordata; order Ceratodontiformes; family Protopteridae; genus Protopterus; species Protopterus annectens. Next base: position 1,198,293,590 of record NC_056744.1, read on the forward strand.
ATCGGTAGTGAAAAGTACTTCCTCGGAAACCGGTGCTGCTCTGCGGCTCCGGAACCATCCAAGGTAGAGACATCCGCAGGATCCTTAGTCGAAGAGTCTCGCGGCATACCGGACTCTGAAAGGGCCTCAGGGGCTGCAAAACCACCTCACTGAGGACCGGAGAACTGATGACCAGCTTAACGGAAGGGTCATTGGTACGGTCTGTCTCTGTCTTTATCCTTATGTTTTTTCGGAAGATCTGCTGTCTGATGGCTTACTGAAGCCATATCAGAATTTGAGGACTGAGAGCAAAAAATATTTAGCTATAATAAGGGCCCCATGACGTGTAGTTCTGGCGTTGAACAAAACATAAAAGTGACAGCGGGGGACGTCGTGGTCTGGGCGTAAGCAAGTGACATAGTAAGAAAAAGTCTTGGTGTGGTATTTGCTTTCCACAGGCGAGACAATTAGTTAATTCCTGTTAAGAGGAAGAAAAAAGGATCCCCAATGGGGGTATTTAGCTTTAGAAGACTTCAACTTCAATTTGGAAATTGAAAACTCAGGTAGCGACCGACTGACACTCATGCAAACTGCTTCTGCTTCGGGTTCTTCAGCAAGAAAGACTGATGTAATAGCGTCAGTCCTGGAGCGACAGCAACTGATGCAGAAATACTAAGCCTCTGGTATTTGGGCCGACTGAAGGCTACCCTGGCAGGTATAACCCAAACGTGATGACTGCAACAGTGAAACACGAAGAACATCCACAGGCTATAACAAACGCATCCTCACATTCTGGAAAGTCTCAGAGAAAGTGAATCCTTCACAGGGAGATTCAGATACCATACTCAAATCAGAATCTGAATCAAATACCTGAGGAGGAAAAACAGCATCACATTCGTTTACCAGAAACCAATTTAGAATTGCTCCAGTCCAGAAAAACCAACACAGGAAAAGTAAAATGTTTAGTTTTCTTTCACTTTTTTGACAAGAAATTTGGGGTATATGGACCTAGTATTACCAGCAACAACCTCCCCAGGGATGGGCATAGCATTCCTGCTAAACAGGGGCACCTTTCCTGCCCCTTCTCCCATGACTGACAAAAGTAGTTCTACCTAGTCCACTGAAGGGATCCTAACAATTGCAGAGGACATAGTGAGCCCCCGGTCCATAGTGGCTATATAAACAACATCAGAGGGATCAGAGGAAAAAGATGAGTGATGTGTGGAACCAACTTCAGCCACAGTTGAGGCAACCACTTGTTGCTGTGTCAAATTACCACCTGCTGTGATGGCAAAGGTTGCTTAGCTAACTTTTTTCTGTGGCTGGAAGAAGGTCCAACTGAACAGTAGTTTGTTCTACAGTCGTGCAGAAAATAGTGCTAGTTTCCCAGGGAAGCTTAGCAGCAGTAGTTAGTAAAACTGGAAAAAAGCAAAAAAAGACACCTGCCCCCAACAAAAACACAGTGAAAAGCACTTCAAACACTTTCCCAGCACCAATAAATAAATAAATAAATAAAATAAACACAATTTATGGAGAGAAAGTTTTAAACAACTTTCAACAATTTTTTTAAGACAAAAGTAAAAAAGCATGCTCCTGTTTAAAGGTACATAAAATTACAACACCATCAAGAAAAATACTTTTCCGTAGCTTAAAATTAGTATTTTCTTTTACAAATATTTAATTTAAATAACTTTGAAGTAATGTGGGCGGTATTTTCCTGAACATAACCTATCTGCCCAGCAATGGAACAGCATTAGTCAGTCACTGGTTCCCCAAAAGACCATAGAGGACTGCTCTTCTCTGCAGAAAGAAAGCTCTGAAGGGCCCGTCTCACAAACCTGACTTTTTAGTCAGCTTAGCTCAAGACGAATAATGGTTTGGGTGTGCGAAAGGTTTCTGAAGCTTTGGATGCTGGCCAGCTGTTACACCCTATGCAGGATAACCCATACAGTTTAGGCTACTGCAGCAGTGATCAATGTGAAGAACATCACAAAGTACAAAAATAAACAACACAACCCTAACTAAGAAAAATGGGAAGGAGTGGCAATTAAAAACGCAGCCTCAGAAACAGAAGAAAAAGTGCCTAAAATGCCTTGATAGGTCATCATACAACTATGCACAAAAAGCATACTACTGCAAAGTACACATAAATAAGAAAAAAATAAAACCGCTTACAAGGTTGGAAAGATGGCTAAATTGCATAGGCTGGAGTAAGAAGGTGAACATGCATTAACTGATTTGCTTATGCATTTTACAGGTAAGTGAATTGGACTGTTAGGGCCATATTTCAGTCACAATTTAAATGTAACCATAACATAAAGCACAGTAAAAAATAAAAAGCATTAACATCTAACAAATAAACCATGACTGCTGTTTTCAAACTGAAAACACAATTAAGAGTTCAAATGACTACAGGCCCACTAATCATATATATTATATTAAAATGCATTACATTAGAGGAAAGGCATCCCAAGAGACATGACTTTTTCACACGCAGAGTAAAACAATCAGTATTAGGCTAACAGAGAATAACCACTGTTTAAGAAATAAACAAATACTGTTGAATATAGAAATGCTAATGACACAACTGACAGTTCACAAACTGCATGTAGGATTTGTGGACTGAGGTTGTAAATGTGTGTGCTTTACAAGGCAGGTGACAAAGCCATGTCTAACCTTACAAGTGATTTACTCCAACAGTAATGCATTTTACAGTATCTATTAGATTCAACAGTCTTGAAACTTGAACTGTTAAAGATATTAACAGTTTGTATATACTTAATGTCAACAATAAAATCGAAAAAAGCTGACACATGACTGTGCATGCTCTGTGACACACAGTCGGAGTATGCAATAATAAAACATTTTTTTGCAGGGAAGCAACCCCCACATCCCATGCTAATAAATATGAGATCATACAATACTGAGAAAAGGGTATATTCTCCAACCCCAGTAATGGAGCAATCTCATACAATTAACAACCAAAGTGTGCTGATTTTATAGAAAGTCAAATAAATTAAGGGTTCCTAGACCCATTTGTCTGACCAGACTTATTTGTAAAGCCATGGAAAGAATTACTATGGAAATTATCAACAAGAACATAGGAGATCTCCAGACACTGGGTCCATCCCAGTTTGGCTTTGTCAAAAGAAGGTGATGCTTACTGAATCTGGTGGACTTCTTTGAAAATGTCACTAAGGCAATGATTGACTGGAAAATGATGAATATAGCTTACCTAGATCTGGCTAAACCATTTGATACAATACTCCAAGTCAGACATTGCCAACAAATTTATGGAACTAGGTATAAACTTTTTTAACATGCTGGATCGCTAGCTGACTCACTGACAGGAACCAGAAAGTCAGAAATGGTCAGGCCACCTACACAGAGAGGCCGGTTACCAGTGGAGTCTCCCGGGGCTCTATGCTGGGCCCACTCCTCCTTGGCATCTACTTCTCGGTTATAAAAGCCAATGTCAAAGGCCTTTGGCTAACCAAGTTTACAGATGATTGCAAATAGGGGGAAGTCACTGAATCCTCCAAGATGTGAACACCCATGAGGAAGGTTTGATACAAACAAATGCTTGGTGCCAAAGCCATAGCTTAAAACTCATTTCCAAGAAATGCATTATAGCACCTTTTGGAAAGTCTACCACCACGGGTAACTACGTCATCAATAAAACACCCTTAAAAGTTGATTCACTACTCAGGGATCTGAGTACTCATGTTGATAGTAACCTAGCCTTCAATTAACATGTGTCCAAGGTGGTAAGAAAATCCTTCTCTGTTGCTCAACTTATAAGCAAGGGCATTGCATTTAGGTCCAGAGAGGTTATACCACTGTACTTGGCCCTCATCAGACCCATCATAGAGTATAATGCCCCTTTGGTATGTATCTGACCAGACACATGCAGCAACTGGAACATCCACAAAGATTCCTTACAAAAAGAATGCAGGGAGTAAACACAAAGTCCGAAGCTGATCACTGCAAAGCCTTGTCTATTTACTTGGTGTCAGAGAGACTTCGGAGAGATGATCTTTGCCTGGCAAACAGGTCATCTCTGGACCCTGTTTTACTAAACTTTTTGCACAGCCACAAAACAAACACTATTGAACTACTAGATTAAAAGACCTAAATGTTCCTTGCAGCATAAACAGGACATGCTAGAGGGACAGATATTTTGTTCAGAATTCCCATTCTCTTGTACACGCTCCCCATCTATATGAAGGAGATTTCCTCCCTATCCTTTTTAAATGCAACTTGGATCAATGGATGGGTAATCTGAAATTCACCCCTGGTCTTACTCATACATCTCTGATGGACAGAGATGGTCAGTAAATCACCACTTATGTAAATCAAATTTGTGGGTCACATTTTGGTTGCATAGCTAGTCTTATAAGGGTCCTACATTGGTCTTTAGATTAGTATACAGCTATGAACCATATGCATACACACACGCCAATACATGTGTGTGTGTGTGTGTGTGTGTATATATATATATATATATATATATATATATATATCTATATATATATATATATATATATATATATATATATAAAATGTACGTGTGTGTGTATTACACAAATATATATATATATATATATATATATATATATATATATGTACACACACACACACACACACACACACACACAGGTTCACTTCAGAACAATGAAATACCATAATGTCGAAATTCAAAACACCGAGACCAAAAGCTTGAAAGTTCATTATGCTGGAAGTTCACAATGTCAAATGTTAGAATGTTGAATCAGCTGTGTAAACACAGTTATGATGTGCAACTTGGTTGCTGTGGCTTTAAGACATGTTATGTTGTAGTACAGTAAATAAGAAGGGAACACGATTGAGGTTACTTGTGAAACTCCTCCGGTAAGAACTGGAGAGATATACAGTAATGTGTAATATTTTAGCAGTGAAGTAGTGTTTCTAAGAGAAGGTTGAGAATATTTTTTTTACAATTTAAAAACAGACAGCCATGAAGCATGGAATGGTACATTTGCCATTTTGTTCAGTGTAGTACATTCTCTGAGTTGATATATTTAACTACCAGGGTGTGGGAGGGGCATCCCCCCACTTGGTGGGTGCAGGGGGGCTTGCCCCCTCTTATATCTGGAGAAGTTTATTATAGTTTTTTATTTGCATCTGTATGTTGTTGTGGTGGAATATAGTAAATGCTGGTTTCCTATGGCTTTTCAATGTTATGGGATTCGATGTTTTCAAGTTTTGGTGTACTGAACTTTCAAGCTTTTGGTCTCAATGGTTTGAATTTCGAAATTATGGTATCTCAATGTTCTGAAGTGAATCCATATATGTAAATACCCACATCCACACACACAGACACAAAGGAGTGTGCTTGATATAGGTATTATTAGATGTGCCAGGAAAGTTGTGAGATACAGACTGAAGTGCAAGAGCACTGAAATCTATTGGCATGTGGTAATATCTGTACCAGACATCCCAAGTGCCTTGCTGCATTTCTACTTTTTTTTTTACAGTTTTAATTTTACATTTAATACTTTATAAAAATCATATGTATGCAGTATACTTTACTGTAAAATAAATTCTCCTACTACTTAACTGACTGCCCTGCAAGGTTACACACATGAAGAATTTTGTTATGAAATTTTTAGAGTAAGTCATTTAAGGGATCCTTCATTAAACTGTTGCATGCTATTATGAAAACTTGTTAGCAAGTACCACGTCACAGTCTCTTTTAGACATTACGTTCTGGATCAAATATGTAAAACTCAATGACATAGCTCAGATGGTAGCGGTTGGTAGTACACAGATCGTACATTAAAAATGTGAGCTCAGATTGATGTTTTGGTAGAGCTGTGGGCGGCTGTTAAAAATAATGTTGACAAAAATTGCACTGCCTAGTTTGACTTTTTTTTTTGTCCTCTTTACCCACACTGCCTGTCAACCATCAGACCCTCTCTAGAGAAACTAGCCTATTCATTCCTCATTACTGGGGCAAGCGACAAATGAGAGGGATGTTACCTAGGTAGCCATCAAACACCAAGGAAACTGCACTATGCAGTGTGCTCCTGAGTGTGCACCTTACACCCCTTTACTCCTACACCTATCTGCCTGGTTTCTCGGGTACCAGGGCCTCTAACCAATCCATGGACATCTGGGATGCAGACAGGGCTCTATCCTAATGTGCCACAAAATGAGGCTGCTCAGTTTACCTGTTTACATCATTATAACTTTTTAGCTTTGTAGAATTTTGGTATGAAACTGGAATTTAATTTGCAAATGCTGTCTCGAGTCATGTTTGCAAATCATATTCTGGACCTGAGTTGCCCAAATTCAGAAGTGGTAGCATATTATAAATCTCAGTTTAAACTGTCACATTTTGACAGAGTTATGGGCATTTGCTGAAATGGTGTACTTGGCCATTTCAACCAACTAATTGTTGTACAGGGTTATAACTTTTAACTACTAGGAATTTGGGGAGGAATTTTTCAGGTAGTAATTTTAGGGGCTCCTTCTATATAACTCCTTTGTGCCATTGTGTAATTTCATTTGTAAATGTGATTTCACAAGTCATTAAAAATTGCAAGAAATACTCAGTCAAGCTGGAGTCTTCACTGTGCAATACCTTACATCTTCTGTAATGGAGGATCATGGAGTACAAAGGCCATATCAGTGTTTAGCTAAATGGTTTCTGAATGCCCATAACTTTTTAAGTACTTATAGGTACACTCAGGCCAACAAAGCAAGCTGAACATTTGAGCTCAAAATATCAAGTGCTGCATAATTATGAGCATTTGCTTAATAGAATGTACTTAAAAACACTTTTTGGCATGCCACTATGTACGCTTTCAGTGGAAAAGTGTTTCCCCCCCCTCTGGTCTCTCTCTTTCTTTGAAGTAATTTTTTCTGCTTTTTCAGTTATGCAGTATTTGACTGCATCATCTTTCAGTGTACATCAATGTAAAGGTTGAGAAAAACATTCCCAGTAGAATTTTGAAGTTTGTGAGAGAGAAGGGATCTGTGATTGAATGCGAGGTCTTAGGTGCCCTACATCAGAGGTTTATTCTATGTTAAAAACCAATCAAATGAACAGGTAAACTAGCAAACTGATTGGTCAGTGTCCTTTGTCCATTATTAATACAGATTTAGAAACACAAATACAAATAATTACTGATACAGCACTAGTTAATTTTTCAACACAGAAATCTTACCTTTTCTGGGGTAGGCCATTTGGGCTCCAATTCATCTTTGTACAGAGACTTTTTTAAAACCCATCCAAGCCCTGGCATACTCTCTACTCTGTAAAGAAGGGACGGGTCTTCAGCTGTGTGTTCATAACCCTGAAAAACAATCAAAAAGAGGTGTAAGCCACTTAACTGTCAGGCAACAAATTAAAAATGATCAAGTTCTCCACTAAACTATAACAGAGAATCCAGGTGATAACTTAACATCAGTCACAGTCAACAGTTTATGAAAAACAAATATTTAGTTGCTTACTTAGTGAAATAAGCTGAAATATCCCACAATCCAAAGATCCATCCTGAAACATCCACATACCATGATGGAAACAGATGCTTCAAGATTTTTTGCTTACCATAATAAGATTTCTCTTTGCTTTTATACCCTGATGCTAGTATGTATACTTTTAACTATTTTTGCCCTGCCCTTCTCTTGTTTTCAGTTTTTACCAGCTTCCAAGCATTTCTGACAGCTTATCACCCTCATTCAATCTCAAATTGAAGTGACTGAGAATAGAAGCTGATGAGAAATGTGACACAGTGGATTTGGAAATCTCTCTTTCTCTGTCCCTCTATGCCACCTAACCAAATTCCAAACCAAATGACATAGCTGAAGGAAGACCATAATGCACAGAGCTAGTACTGGCCATTCCACCTGTATCCTTTTGGTACTAACATATACTGAACTAAAAAAATTTCAAAGGATTTGATTTCAACTTTAAACTAGATGTGTCCAACCTGCGGCCCTCAGAGCTCTGCCATGCGGCCCTCTACCTCTAATTCCAACATCAATGTACACATGCCCCAAAACACTTTTTTGTTGTGTTTTTCACGGTTGTGACCTGTAACTCTAACATCGGTGTGCGCATGCACCAAAGATCCTTCTAGTTTTTATTTTTTTGCACCAAAGAAGGGTCTGTGTGTTCGCGCCCCTTATTTCAAGCCAAAGAATCAATGTGTGTGTTCTTGCTGAAGAGGGACTCGTCTATGGATTTGCTGCCATTGCCTTTTAAGGAGACAGCACTTAACCTGTGTTAACAGGTAAGTATAGTGTGAGCGAGTGCATGCATGAAAGCAGAATGTTTGTGTGCGTGAAAGTAGAAGTGTTTGTGTGTGTGTGCGTGTGTTTATGTCTGCATGGCAGAGAGACAGAGAGAGACACATGCACAAAGAGGCTAACATACAAAAAGGTTAGCTCACAAATGCATCCTACATTAAAAGTACACTTTCATTAAATTGCAGCTTTTCTGACAGGGAGAGTGTTGTATTGAATATGAAATCATACCTCTCAACTGTATAGATTTTCGAAGAATGTCTGGATTTTTGCCTCATCTTCCAATCTGTGTCTTTTGCTTAGGAAATAAAAGTAGTCATCCAAGGTAATGCAGTCCCAGGGATTAAGAATGAGACAGCAGCCTAGGGTTAATGGGTCAGTAATGGATTGACTAATGTGGGACTGTAGCATATAAAGTTTATTGTTTTTTTTTTTTGACAAACAAAAAAAATCACCCAGTACTGTCTTGTCATTGGTGGGTTCTAAGCAGTGGTAGATTGGACAACAGTAAGCATATCTTTGGTGGATCATCAATACTGGCAAATCAGGTGGGCACAATGTCATTTTTTAAATGTTGGGGGTTTTAGTGTGTATGTGTGTGTTTGTGTTGGGAGTACTGCAATAGTAGATGGTTATTAAAGACAGAGACTTACAAACTGTGGAGAATATGTTTCTTTGTTTCAAAACCTGATACTTTGGTACTAGGAATGCCAAAATAGATTTTCTAAGACATAGCTTCTTGCCATTTACAGTGGATGGATATTTACATTTAACGGACAATGTTAGCAGTATGAGTGTGGTCCTGTAGGGATCTGGAGGATGCTAAGTCTACCACTGCCAATGTCTTGTAATGTGACCTGGAAATGGATATTGGGATGTTACTGAAAAAATACAGCAAGTGGGCTTTGAAATGTAGTTTAATTAAACAAAGTGCACTTACAATTTACAGACCATAATTTAATTTATTTCAGGTAGTCCAGATCCTGGTAGATTGTATGCCATTAGACTTAATTAGGGAGAGGTGTCATTCTGTGGAAATAAGCAGACCTAGTTTCAATGAAAGCTCTGTGGTTGTTTGCAGGTAGGAAGTTGCAGGATGTGGAGCCAATATGTTTTATTATTTTTAATGGATTTGTCATTTCAAAGTATGGTTTTCTTTGTTGCAAAAGAAGGCAGGATTGATGAGCCATATAATGATTAACTGACAATAATGGGATAGAAACATTATACGTGATGTATAATATTTGCAGCTACACTTGTTTCAATGGTGTCTGTGATGCATAACTATTTTGGGCCTGTGTCCCAATTTTATTTTTGCTTTGTCCGGAATTCTTTCTCTAAGGTTGAGAGGTATGGTTCCATGCTAAATCAGAAGGTTGTATTTACCTTGGAAGACTTTTCAGCATAATTATGAGAAACAGAGTGTTTTAATATCTCCACTTATTTCCAATATAAACTGCCAGGTAACCTTGCAAATAACTTTCTTATTACGCTACTTTAATTCTTTTGGAATTGACAGGTATGCTTCATTCGTAAGAATAGTGTGCTGTGACTGATTTCTTGCAGCAGTCTGTGGCTTACTTATCACAATAACTTTTCTGTGTTTCTGGGTGTGTGATCAATTTAACAGTTTTGAAGATGTTTTCCAAAATTAAATAAATACATAATAAATAAAAAAAAGTAATCCTTTCTTCACTTTGAGCTATTGACAAAGTGTGGGAATTTGTTTTTTTCAAAAGCGATGGTCAGCATTACAGCTTAGTAAACGGTCAGTCTGTGAATAACTTCTGCACAAATTAAAATGTCTGAATGTCAAATGGCTTTAGATTGAGGAAGTTATATGTTTACTCCAGTATGTAGTATGATCTTAGAGAGTTTATAGATTTCTTATTGATTTATTTTTTGCTGAGCAGTTGTTTGTTGATTTATTGATGGTCCTTTTGTTGGTGGGAAATTGCATGGATGAATCCATTTCTATTATGATTTTTTTTTTCAGATATTTTGACTTCCAGATAATTTCAATCAGTGAGTGTGTCATGTGATTACTGAGGTTGCCTATTTTACAAGTAGGGGCTCCTTTTATGTGCGTGTGTGTGTGTGTGTGTGTGTGTGTGTGTGTGTGTGTGTGTGTGTGTGTGTGTGTGTGTGTATGTGTGTGTGTGTGTGTGTGTGTGTGTGTGTGTGTGTGTGTGTGTGTGTGTGTGTGTGTGTGTGTGTGTGTGTGTGTGTGTGTGTGTATGTGTGTGTATAAGAGAGAGAGATTTAATATGTATACTGAATATACTTTTGCAAATGGAATTCTTAGTTAAATAGGCCCCTCTTCTTAGACAAGTAGACTTGAGTAACCAATATTAGATCTTAGCCATCCAGCTGGGAAAGTTTAGTATGTGGATTTTCCTTCCGGTTTGATGAAGGCTATGCTACTTACTTAAGGAGTACATTCATGGCTATCCATCCATTTGTAGTCTTGTTGAACTACATTGTTTGATAATGAGAGGAGCTTTTTACAGAAGTTGAAAGTTTTGTGAAAAGAACCTGTCCATACAAAGTGGCTTGTTTATGTTGCAGTGAAGGCTGTGGTCTTTGTAGTGAGTGATTTAAATATAACCAGTATTTCTGAGGTGGAGAAAGTCTCTTAAGGCAGGATCTTTCTTAGCCTGGAAAGCAAGCAAGTGATGAAATTTATAATGGCCAGTGAGAGACAGAGGAAAGCAAGAAGCTTTTTAGTCTGTTTGGATAACTAAATGAACTCAGTCCTTTGACCTTTTTTTGTCAAAATGGTTGTAGTCTTCTTTTGGCATGGTGTTTTGATGAGGCACGTGCCAAAAGGGGTGTTGCGCTCAATAATTGCTCTTGTAAAGGAAGAATACAGGGATGTTATGACCTCCTTGTCCCTGGATGAGATACCCTTACTAATGAGGTGGGCCATGTAAAAAGCTTTCCGTACAACGGAGAAAACGTGGTGGTCAAAAGTCAGGTTTCTATCAACCTGGGTGCCCAAGCACCTCATGACTGATTGCGTGCTTACAACATTGTTATTAGTGTGATCATTTGTGGGGACATCACTCTCCTCAAAGGGGATGATTGTGCATTGTTTGGCATTTAGCTTGAGGCCATGTTTGTGGCACCAGTCATTTGTTTGGGTGAGACCCTCTTGTAGCTTATTCAGAATTGTTTTATTAAGTCAGTAATGTGAATTCTTTACTTTATTGCAAATTTGTTGGCTTATTTTTCTGGATTATAGTATTGTAGGATTGCTAATGTTGACATTGTATGTAGATGGACTGCTGGAGTGGTTTTCCCAGTGAGAAATGCTAGTGCTGTATTGAATATCTGTTTATTTGTAAAAAAAAATCTATATATTAACTAAGATGTTAGAGTTAACTGTTAGATTAGAGAATTAAAATCAGAATGAGAATTAGAATTTTAAGGCAAATATTAGGCATTTATTAATTGTTCCAATGCACCTACAGTACAGCCAGGAGGTCGACTTTGGTCTCCTGTGGCAGCGAAAGAGTTAACTATATGATATATTTTATATGCGGCCCCAAGACAATTTCTGTTCACTCAATGTGGCCCCGGCAAGCCAAAAGGTTGGACACCCCTGCTTTAAACGGTTAGGCGAAATGGTGCCAGGACCCTTTCCATCCATGATCCCAGGCATTCAACATATACAGCTGTGCACAAAACGTGTTCCCAGTAGCAAACATTCATGCTCAATACAGAAAATAAAGCGTAAATACCATATAAGCATAACTTGCCCTTGGTGCACCATCATCTGCATTTAACAACAGTCCCATGGCTACAACTGAGCTAGACTGAACTGTAGATATTTGGGCATCCACAGTCTTTTGCATGTCCGTAGGCAAGCTACCAGAAAGAGGCTTGGAAAGCTCCTTGATCAAGTCTCTTTGGAAACGTGCCAGGTGTGTTAGATCAGTGTTTTCCTAGTCTGCCCAATGTCCTTGACTCCCTGCTAGGGGGATGGACAGAGGACCTTTCCTCAGATAGTTCCCTCCTGTAGTTGTTGCTATCACCATGGCATCTACAAGGGGTCCCTTTGACCAGTGTTTTCTGTCTTTCAGGGTAATCAAAATTTTGCCTTTTTATTTTTCTGGAATAGGCAATGCCACATCAGGTTCCTTCCAGGCCTTTTGAATGACAAGATCTATTACAGCGTCAGGAGGTGGAACAACCCAGGACATCGGTGGACCACATCTAAAAGCTTCAAGGAACATGGACTCATCAGAAGGAGGGGTTTCTGTGGATCATCCCCCCTCTGCTTCATCAACTCCAGAATATTCCTACAGGAGACATCCTCAGGGGGGATCTGAGGGATCCTTCTCCATCATCTGTGAATGTGTATTCAGTGACAGACTCTGTAGAGAAGTCTAAATGTTTCCGTCTGCATGTCCTTGTTCTTGGGATGTGTCTCAGGGGTTCTGAAGGAGGCCAGTCGTAGTCATACATGGAACTTGAACACTGAGCTGCCTCAAAGTTAACTGACTATCTGTCCCTGTCAATCCAAATGGCAGGAGAGAGGCACAGGCTCCACTTAGAGTTGGGATGGATCCGAACTTGGTGCACACAAGTCTCCTTGGCTCAAAGCCCTTTCCACATCCTCGAATGTCAACTCAGCTAACCGAGCTAAGAAGAAACTACCCCATCAGCAGACTATGCTTCCAGATTCCAAAAGAGGTCAGCTTTGAGGAGGACCTCGGAGCATAGCTGTCTAGAGCTGAACCACAAAGGGGAAGAACAGCTCCAAAAATTTCAGAGTCAACTCAACCATGGCAGATCTGAACCTGATGCTCTGGTTCCGTAACTCCTCTTGACCCGAAAACATCCATGTCAACAGAGTAAAGGAAAGGTGTTGAAGCCAAAGTCTCCAGGGCTATCAAATCAGACACCAGTGTGGCAGAAGGGTTCAGAACCATAACTGTCAGCTCCATAAAGGGACACTGCATCGGAAAAAGGTTGGAAGGTATCAAAAGTGCCCGTTCCAGGCCCTCTCCTTGGAGATGGCACAAGCAGGACCCCCAACTGATTCGTATTCTTCAGGAATGTCCTCATTACATGGTTGACATCTAACTTCTGGTGGATCGACCAGACCTTGAAGAAGCCACAGACATTCGTCTCGATGGTAGTAAGATTTCCCGAAAATAGCTTTCAATTATCATGAATGTGCTGGCGCTCCCTTAGGGCAAGTCTGGTCAAACTGGTTTTAAACGAGATCTGAAGTAAATTAGTCAGGAGGAGGGAACTATAGGTAAGGGTGGAATCAGAGCTCTCAGATTCACTACTCTAGTATAAGGTGCCAAGGTTGGATCCCATAACCCCACACACAGAATTTGGAGAAAACAAACATCGGATACTAGATTGTTGTCACATTAGTAAACCAGTTCTTGTACTATACATATTATGCGTATACAACACAACACAAGAAAAAAATCACTAAACTGCCAGAAATTTTCAACCTCTATTATGTACAGACTAACTATGCATATGTGTTGTCCATTTTCATTCTTCCTCAATGAATGGGTCTCAGATTGGACTTGGACTTTCATTTAGATTCTTGGCTCTAACTGTTGAGCTACTCCCTTTACCCATAATGCCCCTTACCACTACATTACCTCAGATCAAGTTTGTTGCTGCCAGGTAAGCCTTAAGGCATAAGTAACCATAACAATAATAAGAAGCAGTGTAGGTACACAATAGGGGCTCAGACTGGAAGCAATGATTCCAATGTACCTCGTCAGGTCACCCCCAAAGGATAAGGATAGGGGAAGGAGGGTGGGAAGTTGAAGAAGAATAAAAATGGGTAACACAGATGAATAGTTATGGTGAGTACATAACTTTAATATCTGATGTTGTTATTTTCATTCATTCCTTAACGAATGGGACAGAGTCCTCAGCTACGAAAACCTTTGGTGGCCCTCATGGAAGGTTATTCTGGAGAACCGTAAAACCAAATGGAGCCCTGCTCCTGCAGATGATTTCCAACTTGTACTGTGAAATAAAAGTATGAAAATTGGACCAAGTGGCCACAGCACAAATATCTTCAATGGAATGATTAGCCACTGATCCAGCAGAATGAGCTTTTGGAGGTTTGAGTAAGCACAATCCCCTTAGAGAATAGACAATGGAAATAAAATCTGTTATCCATTTGGCTAAAGTAATTTTGGGTACTTGTTTTCCCAAATCTTTTCTGGCAAAGGAAACAAACAGTTGAGTACTACTAATCTAATCTATGATCTATGATCAGTTTTCCTAAAGTATTTTATTCTATAAAGGTAAAAACGAAATTGTCTATGTACATCTAAAAGACAAAGCATGCATTTTCCTTTATTGTCAAATTTTGGAAAGACTGATAAATTGATTACTTGATTTATATTTGACTCACACAACTTTTAGCAAAATGGAAGGGTGTGTACATAAAGTCACTACTTTTGTGAAAATTCAAATAAGGTAGTTCTGAAGAGAGTAGTTAGAGTTCAGAAACTCGCCTCACAGATGTAACAGCAACAAGAAAATTGTTTTCCAGGAGAGATATTTTAGAGCTGACTTAGCTGAAGACTCAAAAGGAGAGTGAGTTAAAGTTTGTAAAGGATTAAGATCCCAAGGTGGAGCAGGATCCTTTATCAGAGATCTGAGCAGAAGGAAACCCTTAAGGAATGCCTTACAAAGTTTAGAAGAGGCTAGCGAGGAAAAATCATGTCCTATGTGGTAACTTGAGATGGCTGCAACCGGAACTTTTACGGTGGAGAAACTAGCACCATACTGAAAGACTGAAAAAATAAATTCTAACACATCAGGAACTGGAGCAGTAAAAGGATACAACTTTCTTTGTTTTGCCCAATAGGAAAATGTTGTCCATTTATGTTTATAAATTTTTCTCATAGAAGGTTTTTGGGATGAAAATAAGATTTGGCGAACTGGAGAGGAAAGTCTGGACTGTTTGGCCATCATTGGAATTAGAGAAATCATGTGGTCAATTTGAGGCCTTGAATGTTTTGATGAATCATCCCCAATGGAAGCAATAGTAGATTTGGACTGGGGTCCAATGCCTAAGGTGGACACAGGAGATGAGACTATAGGAATGGGAACCACACTTGCTGAGGCCAGAAAGGGGCAATGAGGATTACCTTGCCCTACAACCATTGTGCTTTCTGGAGAAATTTGTGTATTGGGGGAGGGGAGGATAAGCATACAGGAGACCAGAGGGCCAAGCGTGGACCATAGCATCTCTCATTGACTCCCACTGAGGGGGAATTAGGGCAAAGAACTTGTTGAAGGGAGAGGCAAAAAGGTCACAGCAAGATTGACCCCCACTGATGAAAAATCACTTCTGTCACTGCATGACTGAGAGACCACTCCTGCTGCATCAATATGGACCTGCTGAACTTGTCGGCTAAAACATTGGATTTCCCAGGTATTTGCATTGCTGCAAGAAAACAGCTGGAAGAGATCGCCCACTGCCAGATTCTCACTGCTTCTCGGCAAAGGGGGTAAGATCTGGTTCCCCCGGTCTGTTGATGTATCAAACCACTGACATATATTCTGTCTGAATAGCAATTGTTCCTAGAGGGTAAAAGTTCGGAAAGGCCTGCAACGATAATAGGACGTCTCTCATCTCTACAACACTGACATGCAATTTGGTCTATTCTGGGGACCATGTGCCTTGAACAGTTCATCCCAAGAAATGCCCCCCATCACAACTGGGAAACATGCATGGTCAATGTGGCCTTTGTGGGAGGAAAGATAAAAGGACATCCCTGACAAACTTCATTGGACTATATCCACCAAAGTAGGGAGTCTTTGCAGCCTCATGAAATTTTTATAGGATGTTTCAAACAATGCCAAAGCATCAACCACTGTACTGCCAATGTCTACTGAAAAATTCTCATGTGAAGGTGAGCTGTACTTAATAAGGTGATCGCCGCAGCCATCGAACCTAAGGCTTGAAGAACCAATCTTGCTGGAAGAGAGGGAAGCTCTAGAATCTGAAATGCAATCTTAGGGTACGAACTCTGGGGTAAAAACATGAACTGACTGACAGTATTCAGGTGAGCTCTTACAAACTGCAAGACTTAAACAGGTTGAAGATTGGACTTGGGAAGATAGACTGTGATCCCTCGGGAATGGACACAACTGGAGTAAATACTCCCTGGCCTTCTCTAGCAGATGCTTGGTAGGTGAGGAAAGAGCCAGTCTAAATAAGGAAACATTCTATATCCGTGCATTCTGAGATGAGCTGCCACCACTGCCATGCATTTGGTGATCACTCTAGGGCTATGGTAAGACCAAATAGCAGAGCTCTGAACTGACTGACTGGCCCCCAGCAGAAGGAGAAGGCATCTTTGAGGGAACCTGCTTATTTTGATGCAATAGTATGCATCTTGAAGATCTACAGAGTACAGTCTTCCTTCTGTAGAAGAGGCAGAATGGACTGAACAGTGACCATCCTAAACATGGAGTTCTTCACAAATTGATTTAGATGACTAAGATGACTGAGATACAGAATAGGTCTCAGGTCCCCTGTTTTCTTTGGCACTAAAAAGAACCTTGAGTAAATTCCAAATCCTGATTGGTCTGGTGAGACCCATTGGATGACTTTTTCTAGCAGCTTTTGAATTTCTAGAGCTGCCAACTCCTTCTAATTGGGTGTAACATTGGGGAGACATCTGTTTTGTGAAGGGCTTTGTGAAAAGGAACAAAATATCCTCTGGATATGATCTTTTACACCCAACAATCTCTTGTGATGGCTGTTCAGGCATATATGTGCAAGGAGAAGCATCTCTCGACTGCCTCCAGAGAAAAACAGCAGGGCAACCTTTCAGAAGTGCTGAAAGGGCCTGTCTAAGAAAGAGTCTTGGGACCCTAGGTTCTCCAGGGCCACTTTCAGGCAAGGATGGTGTCTTCCATTGATATTTCCCCCTCTGCCTCTGGGAGAAAAATCCTCACGAGAGTCTTGAAAATGTTGTTCATATGTTTTGGAACCACGTTTTCTTACCACCCTGTTGATTCCTGTAAAAAGATCTCTGCAGGGTCAAGAAACAGATTTCAACAGGCAAGGTCTTCCCATTTTGCTCACTGCAGGAAAGCGTGTTTTTAACTGTGGGCCAAACACAGAAGATCCATCAAAAGGAGGACTGATGAATGAGGATTTAAAGGGCTCTGCAAAATCACACAATCTCATCCAGGCATGTCTCCTAATGTCTATGCCTGAATCAGCAGCTCGTGAGGAACCTTCAGCTGCATGAGAAATTAGACTCACTGACAAATTCGATATAGATTGTAGGGTGGCCAGTTGGGAGGAATAAGTTTTCTCTTCCTCTGCCAACATGGACCCCATGGTAGACTTAGAGTTCCTTTATGGAATCCCTCTGTAACCTAATAAAGTGTGGCAGGTAGTTAAGTGACTGCAAGGCAAAGGTCGCTGAACTGTAAATGCCCTTTCCATATTTGTCCAATGCCCTAGACTCTCTATTAAGAGGATGGACAGTGGAGCTCTGTTTTGCTAGTTCCTTTTTGGTGGCTGCCGCAATGACCACAGCATCTACAGCGATTCTCTTACTCCAAAACTATGTGTTTAGGGGCGCCAAGGATCTTGTCTAGTCGATGAAGGATAGGCTCTACATGTCCGGTTCTTTCCAAGCTCTGCAGGAGACAAGGTCTATAAGGTCGTCCAATATAGATGGGCCAGACCCAAAGACTTCTAGGAACCCCAGCTACTCTTAGGAAGGGGTTTAAGAGGACCAACCACCTTTCTGGTGCAGGATCTATAAAATGTCTTTGAAGGAGACATCCTCTGGTGGTGACCTTGGGGATCCTTCCTCCTCATCATCAAAATCAGTGTCTTCAGTCAAAGACTCCTGAGGGGAATCAAAGTGCCTCCTCTTGCACAACTTCTACAGAGGAACCTCTGCAGTGGGATGGTCTGGCGAGGGATGAGAAGAAATAGCAAGTGCCTGGAAGCTCTTATGGGCTGGCTGTCCCTGTGGAGTAGGGTGATGATGCTTATGGCTAAAATCTAATGGAGGAACGAGGATAAGATCTGAGGAGGTGACAGTCAAAGAAGCCTTGTGATGGAAGAAAGACCTCTCCACTACCTAGAAGGCAGAGTGACCAGAAGTAGAAACCAACCTCATTGGAGCCAAAGCTCTCAGCTCAGCTGAGTCTCCACCCCTCCTGGATCTCCTCTCCGAGGAGGGAGTGGGATCCGAGCTGCAGAGTGCCAAGGCTCCAAGGGGAAGCAACAGCTCTGACAACCTTGGAGTCAAAGTCATCCCCCCGGATCCGATGCTGAGAGACTCGTCCTGCTCAGTGGTTATCAACACTGAATGGGTCAGGGAAGCAGAGTAGAAAAAGAAGGTGGCATCTTCAGATAAGACACTTTGACTCTTGGCGCTCTAGGAGCCCATGGCTCCAAAACTACAGGTCAGATTGGAGGAGGAGTCAATCAGCTGGAAAGTTCATTGAAGGCTTACAGATCCAACAAGAGATGGAGTTGGTAAAACCCCATCTGGATCTGTGCTCTAAGGAATTTCCTCATCATCCTGTCCACATCTGCCTCAGAAAAACTTTGGGAGGACCTAATCAAGGAAGAGGTGGAGGGAGGCTGAGAAGACTTTCTAGGAGTCTCCTGTAAAAACAGGAGATCTGAGCCTAGGACACCAGCTGTGGAGAAAAATGAGGACTATGGATCAGAGGAGATTTACAGACTGTGACTGTAATATCAGTGTGTGTCAGATCGATACTAACTTTAGGAAGTAGCTCCTAGACTGGAGCGGATCTTGGAGACTGCACAGGAGAGCATTTTTTATGCTTCCTGGGCTCTGAAGATTATTGCTTTTTGGAGTGGGTTTCAGACCCTGAAGTAGAAGCTATAGAAGTAGAAAAAAGCAGGCAAAAGTCCTTCAGGAGCAACTTATTACATCTGTCACCGATAGCCCTCAAATTAAATCCAGCATGGATTTTGCAAGGCACTTCTAAATGGAAATGGCCTAAACAATAAATGCACCCCCCCCCCATGGGCATCAGAATTAGGTATTTTATGCCCACAGAAAGTGCACTTTTTAAACCCGGTAGGTTTCTCAGCCATACCAACAATAAACAACAAACAAACGACATTCTAATACCTACTAAACATTTTTTTTCAAACAGAAAGTTTACCAACAATGTTAGCAAATATTACCTTCAAATGTAAGGTAAACAAAGAAAAGGCCAATACCAACTATGGTAAAAAGAAATACTCTTAAAAGGTAGCGAAAGAAAGATATAGAAAAAGAAAAACACTACTGGAATGAGTAAAGAGAGGAAGAGTTATCTAAAGAAGCAATGTACTAAAAGGAAAAAGCGATAGAAAGAAGTCATATACTTACCATAATGTTCCATCTGTGCTGTGCATTATTCATTCTTCCTCAACTGCTGGGTTCGGATGCAAACCTCGGATCTGACTCACCCATTAGGTGCAGATCTGAACCCAAGAGTTGAAGACAGAATGAAAATTGCCAACATCAGATATTCTATTTTTTACTTATAGACCCTATCAAAGGAAACCCAGAGCTCGAGAGAATGCAATCCCGACTGAACTGTTAGGCAAACGAGACTTGAAGTAATGTAGTGGTAAGGGGCATTATGGGTATAGGAAGAAGCTTGAGAGTCTAATCTAAGAATCTAAAAGAAAACAGCGGAGTCAGATCTGAGACCCATTTGTTGTGGAATGAATGAAAATGACAACATCAGATCTACAATTAAAAAATTAAGTAAAAGAATTACAGTAAGTTTACTTTCCTAGTTCTGAGACTTCACTGATAAAAGTTTGTGGTAACAACTCCTCAGTGGTAAGTCCATTATAAAAAAGGATGTCATCAGACATGAAAGAAATGCTAAGCTGCCAGAAATTTCCTACCTCTATATATGCACACTAACAAAAAGTATAATAAGAAACAAGAACATGCAAGGAAAAATTCCACTGATCCCACATTCCTAGAAGCATGATTTTTAGTGCTGTGGTCCGAAGTAACAATAACTCGGTAGTAAGAGTATTCATAGATTAAAAAAAAAAATTTTATCAGGTAAAGTCTAAAACCTGCTTCAGAAAACACCCGAGACTATGATGAACCTATCTGGAGTGAATGGCCTTTCTCTTCTTCCACAGTTACCCATTTAAAAACTAGAAAAGAATATATGTCCACGGATGAAAAAGGGAATAACAAGATGGATACCTTCTAAAGAAAACTGCAAATGAGATTGGGAACCAGACCCAAAAAAAGGGTCAAAAGAGATCCTTAAATTGGTAGGCCTGAAGAGTATACATGCATAAAGTACTTACAGTAAATCATTGAGGAGAGGTCACTTTAACAGATCACAACATTTGAGTTTAACCATCTTCTCTATCCAGTTTCTCATCTAGATTTTTTCAAAGCTGTGGCTATCCCTCCCTGTTAGAAAACAATGCAGGTCTTCTGCCAGCCAAGGTTTCTACTATTATAAAATATGAACAGCAACTCTAAAGAATCTCTCAATAGGGGAAAAGGGAAACAAACTTTATGCTTACAGTGACTTAAAGGCAATGGAATTATGTGAGTACACTCACAATAACAGTAAAAGGATCACTGCTGCACTATTACTCATTATTGGTGTAAATTACCTGCAAGGGGATATCCGCCTTTCTGGCCTGACTTCTGGAGCTTTCAGTGGTCCCTAGACTAGAAATGAACTTTATATCTTGCCATGAGAACATCCCACATTATTTTCAGTTCTTTTTCCTGGAAAGAAGGTCAAAAACAGTATGCCAAGGATGGGGGACTGGATGACACTATCCTTATTCTGAAATGTCCCAATGGACTTGAGAAATTAATTTCAGTGATTTAAGTAAGGAAGAGGTCACAGCACTGAAGTTCCCCCAAGGATTCAGAAGGGTTATGAGTGTACAATTTTAAGCATAAACCACTTCAATCTCATAGAAGAAAAAGGGCTATGAAAAATACAGCTCTATTGTGTCTCTCTTTCCCAACAATAGAATTTTTAAATATTTATCTTACAAATTTTCAAAGCTGATAGAATAACAGGTTTTGCATTAGCATGAATTTTCTGAAGGGTATGAAGTCTGAATCTCAAATGTCTGTCATTATTTTCCTGACTTCACTCCACAATGATTTGGCAACACACTAAAATATAGGCAAAAAGCTGGACATTCTGTAAAAATCTGTACAGCTGAGATGTATGCTTCACAGCATTTTATTCTTGGAGGATCAAAGTCATTTTTGATGCAGAACAGGCTGAGGAGGAAATAAAAAAAAAAGTTTATCCAGCAAAAGGTGAACCAGTAAGCAGAAGGGGACCTTGGTTCCTCATTCTTCTGAGTAAAGTTCATAGACGGGCTTTGCCAGAGAAATATTATCACATGTTCCAAAAGAAAATGCTTGAGGGACAGTAAAAAAAAAAAAACACAGGAGTTGACTAAAGGCATCAGGAGTACCTTGGATTTAAACCAGAGTCTGTTTCGGGGAAACTGAGATGAACAGGAAGAAGACCAGCAACACTGAAATTAGTGAATAAATGGGAGTCTGTGTAAAAGCATCAATCACACTTGTGAAATATGTATTTGCAAGAAAAATATGGCTGAAAAAGACTGGACTTTTGCTGACTTTGTTAAACTTGTGGGTGGACCATAAAGCACATACCCACTTTATGTCATTAAAGATAACACACTAAAAGGGAGAAAAAGTAACTGTAATTTTTGTTCTTATTAGTATTTGTGTAAAACAACTCATGACATAAACCACATGCTGTATACACTAAAGCAATGTTGTGTAGTCAGGGGTATTTTCAACTTGGGGGCGTCTTTTCAATGATTGTATGTGTTAACGATATTACAGTAAATTAGTGCTTTTTATTTGTAAGAAGAAAGGCTGGACAAAAGGATGTTTAATGTAAATATGATGTGATCTTAGGCTGCTTGGGTCAGGGTGGGGTGCAAAATTGCACCCATTATATTATATACAAAACTAGGGTATCTTCTCTTATTTATACAGAGGTGAATATCTAGATTCATGCCCTTGGCATAAACTACAAATAAGTGTTTTTTGAAAGCAAGTTGGATTTAAAAATAAGAAAAAATAATGAAAGCCATTAAAATGCTAAGTTTCTTATATCTGCACAGTTATTAGCTTTTTTTTCCATTAGTAAATGCTGCGTGGGAATCAACAATTCTGCAGCTGAAGGCTGCTATACTTTCAGATTTGTGTGAAATTTATAAAAATTATTTGCCGAGTAATTTTCCATGGATATGGACTCTCTATAGGTACAAGAAATTAATCTTAAGAGTTCTGAACATTCTTCGCTGAGGGAAATGCAAACTTTAAAGATACAATGGCAAGTAGTTCAATGACCAATCTAGTTGTCTACTGATGTACTATGTTCTTCATCTGTAAATATGTTGTAAGTAATTGCTATGTAAATTGTTAATCGCTATGTAATCCAATGTAACTACTGTCTATTTTAACTGTGGAGCTTTTCTCCCTGGGCCTCCGCTGAAAATGGACCTACATCCAGTCGGACACTCACAGTCAACAAACATAAATAAATAAATAAACAAACAATGAAGTTTGAAATTATGGGATGTGAAGAAGACATAACAGCTTCCCTAGCAGCCTTAATACTTTAATGCATTTAACAGAAAAGCATACAATTTGGTTTTATTTAAAACAGTCAGTGCAATTTTTCTTAAGGCTAAAAGTTAATGACTTCTAAAAGCATACAAGCTGTCTAACATCTGGGAGAAAATAAAGTTAAGAAAAGAATAGCAACAATCAATATAAGTGGGAACACAGGCTGCAGGAACCCCTTCAGAATGGATAACCTTAATCTTAGGTTAGGTAATGCCTGAGTGCAGCTGTTGATTTGGGGCAACAGGTCCAATCTGGAGGGTTAAATTTCATTTTTTTGTAGATGTACATAGTTGTGTGTGTTTCTTCTAAGTTAATAGGAGATGGGGTATTTTGAAAATGTATTTATTTATTTTTTTTGTATGAGGGTTTTCATTAAAACAAAAACTGTTAAATAATATTGCAGAGATTAAAATCTAGATAAGAAAACAGCCAGCCAAAGATTAGTGTGTGCATATAACATAAAAGTTGGAACTGCACATTCATAAAAACTGTCATGTACAATAGGTGGGAACAAAAGTTTTTTACAATAGATACACCATCCATATTATCTTGGAAAGTAACTGGACTTGCAGGTACAGACAAAAGGAAAGAGTATTTAATTATATTAAAAAATGTGAAGTACAGATATAGCAAGGCTGCAGGAGACACACTCGGAAAGAAATGTGCATGTGAATTTGCCAAAGAAATTATTTCTCATTGGAAATTCAGTAGAATATCAACGGTAAGGAAAAGGGGAGTAATTAAACTAATTGCTACAGGGACTTTAATAGTGACAGTGGAAGAAAAAAAAATGACAATGATGGCAGACTTGTGGTAGTAAGAAGCTACTGGCAATGGTGGAGGATTACACACTGCTGTTTTTACATTTCACCAAAACTTGTTATTATGGAGCTTAAGAAAATTTTGGGAGCAATAATCAGCTTTCATCTGGGAATATCACTCATAGGAGGGGACTGGAACTTGCAATAGTGAGGATGGAGGCATAGAAGGGAAAATAGAAAAAAAAAAAAATTCTTAAATTTATGAAAATACTTGATATGGAAGACTTGAATTCAGTAGCTGGAACTTGGACAGAATTTGCATAGTATTCCTCAGGTTTAATAAAAAAAAAAAAGTGGAATAGCACTTACGTGAAACTGGGATGGTCGAATACCTGCTTTCCAGTTTCTGTAATGCAGATCCAGAAATGCTCAAATCCTCATTAGCAAATGGTAGTCTACATTCACCAATATGGGATCAATGTTCTGATAGCAGATTGCACAATTTACCCTTTTCTTCACTGTAGTGTGATCTTGGAGTTGGAATACTTAATGTGCAGGGGATGTGGGAGACACAGCTCCCTACATGGGGGTGCAGGGGGCTTGCCCCCCTGCAAAAACATTACTGGTAACACAGAGTTAAGACACTGGAACTTCCGGTGTTCGAATGTCGATTTCATGCTTACCATTTCTGACATTTTCTTAATTCTGTATTACCAAATTTGGAAAACTAATTTGATCAAAATCTGGAAATTTTTTTGATTTTTCACATTTTGATAGTAAACCTGTTTCTCAAGATTCAATACCTGTACAGGTCTCTCTAAAGCAGAAGCCAGACCTGACATAGGCCGAATGGCCAAAGTTTCCTGTTGTAAGGAAACTGGAACAGTCCTTAAGTCCTCAGTAGTAAGCAGTTGTGGTTCCCCCAAATCGTCTGAACTGGACGTCTGCATGGCCTCAGACGTACTTGGAGCCATACTACTGATGGCCTCCAATGTGGTTCCTCACAGAAAGACAGACCCTAACTCCAACCATACCACCAGGTTTTCTCCAACCTCAAGTGGCACATCACAGAGAGAAGGTGCAGCAAAAGAGGATTCGGGCCTAGCTTTTACTTACATCTTCACGGACGGCTCAGAGGAACTTGCAGAACCCTCCATCAATTCTCTAGCTAGACATTTAAGCCTCTGGTTTTCAAGATACAAGTTTAAAGCAGACAGATGATTACACAAGGTTTTAGGGATTAAGCCCTGACAGATAAAACAGGACTGATGGTCGTGTGTATGCCCTAAACAAAACAGAGCTTGTGACTATCCTTATGTGGAATTTGCCTTCCACATCTACACTTGCCTTTTCTGGATGACATAAACAATAACAAAAAGCAGAAGCAAGCAAGTAAATCCCCAATGGGGTACTTATCTGAAGCTTAGGAACAAACATGGAGATTCCAATGGCAGACCGAATGTACTAGAATGTACTAGTCAACCTTTCCGAATGATGGCAAAAAGTTCTGAGGTCTGTACGTGCGGACGTCCATTTTATGGCTAACGTTCCCTGAGACTACATGTGACATCCCATGTACAGGTAGTAGGTTGAAGCTTTTGTGAACAAGCCGGACATCGGGTTGATAGCAAAATACAACCCATATGTAAAGAATACTGTAACACTGAATAGAAGGACATAAACTAAGATAAAATGCAGGGAAATGAAGTAAAAATGAGACACTGGCATTTTCTCATCTACTTGTTAGAGAGAGAAATTTAAGGAATGGATAGTTGAAATTATTTGAGAGTTATCAGGGAAGATGGAAATATCTTCAGACATTACAGGATAAAATGAAAATAGAGTTTAAAACAGAATATAAATAAGAGAGAGATAGAGATGGTTAAAAACTAATAGAAATCACTCTCAGGGGCTTACAAAGTTTAAGGTTTTACAAAATAAAGGGAATCTCACAGATCAAGAAGAGGTCCAAATAGAGTGTGCTAAACAGAAAAGTATCTGATTAATATGCATGAGTTTACATAGATTGCTATTAAGAACCTACTTTTTGATGACAACTTCAGAACACAAACATTTAGCACAACTTCAGCAGCAGAAAGTAGAAAGGGTTGTTGCCAAACTTAAGAAGGCTATAACAAGAAAAATAACCAGAAAAAATGGAGAGGTTTTTAAAGATATTTTGGAAATTTTATGAAAATGTATATAAAACAGAGACACGTGGAAATCAAGAAAGAGCACAAATGGAAATATTTATGGACGACTTGATTATGTCAAGGTTAGAAGCAGATGACACTCAACTGCTAACAATTAAGACAGGAAGGGGTGAGATAACAGTGATATATAATCAATCTTCAGGAAAGTTTAAGGGAACAGATGGCATTCCTGTGGAAGTTTGTAATTTAGGAGGGAAGAAAGTGATAAGAGATCTGGAAGGTTTTGTTTAATGGTACTGTAAAAACGGGAAGCACCAACATCTTGGAAAAAAGTATATTAACCAAGGATGGTAAAGATTCATCACACTCAATTTCATACAGATCCTTTTCAATTCTAAACCATAATTATAAAAGTGTTGTCAAAAGTGATTGATATGAATCAATGTGGTTTCTGGAGGGGAGAGGAGGCCAACATTTGACAACTTTAACAGAACAATGATGATCCAGGTAAAACATTCTGTAGAGTAAGCTGGGATTTTCTGAGTAGGATAATGGAAGCATTTGCACTGTCTGACACAATAAGATTAATTAGGAGGATATATGGAGAGGCAAGGATTAAAGTGGTAGTGTTCCTCTCTGATAATTTGTGTTTGAAAAAGAGGGACCAGGCAGTTATTTGCTTTACATTTAAACCCACTGGAAAAGAAAATAAGCGACTCAGAAATGCAAGGATATCAATGGCATGGCAATCAAGAAAAGCTGGCTTTATTTGTAGAGGATATTATTTTGTACCTAAAAATCCAGAAAAGGATGTTGTGGAACATTTTCAGACAGTTTCAAGTCTTTTCTGGATATAAAATTAATGAAGATAAAACAAAGTCTACAGCAGGCAATTATGTACCCACACACAAATTGCATCAGCAATACCCATATTTATGGGGATATGACAGGATGAATTATTTAAATGTATGAATTAAAAAGCCTTCTGTTATGGTGGTTAAGGATATGTTGGAAGAGACTAAGCAAAAGATAATACAAAAACTATGAAACTAGAAACTCTCTCATATAGGTATAGACAGTTAAATACAGGCAATGAAAATGATTTAGTCCCTTTAATTTGATATACAGGTCAGGCATACTTTTCAACCAGAAGAGAAGTTGTGGGCAATAGTTAATGAAGAGTTGAAGGAATTTATCTCGGAGGGGATGAAGGCAAATGTTAAGTGGGATAAGTTGATCCTTCTGACAGAAAAAGTAGCCTAGAATTACCGGAATTGAAGAGGATATTAAAGAGATACAATAAAAGCTCATAATACATAACACAAAGTTATTAATTGAAAATGGATAGGGATTATGATGAAATGGGGGGGGGGGGGTTCAAAAATAAAGACATAGTGGGATTTTGACTGTAGATCCTTAAGGAGAAGGAGAATAGCAACCATACAGAATGTTACATTCATAAAGTAGCAGAAAGTGTTCTAAGAACTAAGTCAACACGAGAATGGAGAACGTAGATTTTGCAAACACTGATGAAGTAAAGGTACAGAAAATAGCCAAGAAGGGGCTAGCATTTACTGTAGAAAACTAACAAATGAACCAATTACATTGTGAGTAAATAACTATAGAAAGAAAAAGTAATAATGTGGGAGGAGGCAAAGAAGACATTTGGACTGAGGCTACAGAATGCCTTCCATACCATGGACTGATGTCAAGAGTGCAGGAAAAGAGATAGGAGAATCTTAAGTGAAAGACCTGCTTTGATTAGGATTTTAGTTAATTCTAGACTAGAAACTTCTGTTAAAAAAGTTGATAATTAGTAGGGCATGTAAAATACTGCACAACTACAAGCATCTATCAGAGGGGAGGTATAAAAGATTTTGAAGAGAGACTGGAAAAGCAATTTATAACAGAACAATGGGGGGGGACATATAGTTCCCAAGTATGCAACAAAGAGTCAAGAAGGTTTAGGATCTTTACTTGGAAGTGTTTGCATGGGTATTTTTATACCCCAAGCAGACTTCAATAGATACAAATGCTGGAGCTCTGATGGGCAAGAAAAAGGTAACTGCGAGCATGTGTTTTAGGAGTTCATAGGTTGGTACTAGGCTATTGGCTCTAGGGCCTATACAAGCCTAGCCATAATAATTCCCTGGATATTTCTTCCCACAATATTTACTTCCCTGGACCCCTGTCTAGTAGGGCAACTGACGTGATCCCCGGGGTGAATTTTCTATCTCCCATCCAATCATCAAGGTTCCTTTTGAAGAGGGCCAAGGAGGCGCTCTACTTGACATGTATGGGCAGTCTACTCCAGATTATGGGGAGTCTCTGGGTCAGGAACCTATCCCTCCAGCATGTTTTGTTTATTGTGATGACAAGGTTTAGATCCCTGAAGTGTGTGGCTCTGAGGGAATGGGATTTCTTTAAGTGGAGCATGTCCAACAGCTCAGAGTATGACATGGGCTTGTATGTTAAGCAGAGATCGCCTCTGAGTAGACGATATGCCACAGAGTATAGCTGGAGTTCTTTTAGACGGTCAGCATAGGGCATTTGGTTTAGGCCTGTGATTCTTTTAGTGAGGCATTTCTGCGGCCTTTCCAGCTGTTGCAGATGTCTTGTGAGGTACATACCAAACGGGGCATTGTACTCTATAATGGATCTAATGAGGGATGAGTACAGTGAGACAATGACCTTGTTTTTTCTGGATGAAAAGCTCTTAGTAATGAGGTATGCCACATAGAAGGATTTCCTGACTGATGTGGCGATGTGGTTATCGAAGATGAGACCACTGTCTACCTGTGTTCCTAAGTCTCTCATCACACTTTCAATGTTTAGTGTACTGCCACCTATGTGGTAACTCATGGGTACATGGTTTTTCCCAAAGGGGATAACTATACATTTCTTGGCATTACGCTTGAGCCCATGGCTCACCAAGCATCTGTTTCTATTAAGGCCCTTTTGTAGAATATCCACATCATTTGGAGATTCAATAATGGCTCCCAATTTGCAGTCATCTGCAAACTTTGTTAGCCAGAGTCCCTTAGTGTTGGCCTGTACTTCAGAGAAGTAGATGCCAAACAAGAGCAGTCCCAGGACTGAACCCTGAGGTACTCCACTTGTCACTTGTCTGGAGCTGGATTTGTAGTCGGCTACTTTTACAGTCTGGGTTCTGTCAGTAAGCCAGTTGGCAACCCATTGAGTGACATAGGGATTTATGCCCAGCTTAGTAAGTTTTTCTATGATTCCAGAGTGGGGGATGGTGTAGAAGGCCTTGAAGAGGTCCAGATAGGCTGTGTGGACCGCCTTACCCTCGTCCACAGCTCTGGAGACTGATTTGAAGAAGTCAATCAGGTTCAGTTGACAAGATCGGCCCTTCACAAACCCAAACTGGGTGAGGTCCAGTGTTTGAAGGTTGCCAATGTCTTTGTTTATAAGTTCCATGATAATGTGTTCCATGCCCTTGCAGATCAGGCTAGTCAGACTGATGGGATGGAAGTTCCCGAGATCCAAGGTGGACCCCCTCCCCCCCTTGTGGAGTGGGATAAATGTAGCTGTGCGCCACTCAGTGGTCACGAGGCCTGAGGTGAGGCTATGATTAAACAAGACACTTAGGTGAGGTGCCAGTTCATTTTGTAGTTCATGTAGTACACAGCCCGGGATGTCATCTGGTCCCATGGATGCTGTATTCTTAGCTTTGGAGAGTGCGGTTTCTACCTGCGTGGCCATGATTACCGGAATTTGGCAATCTTTTGGTATTGAGATGGGCCCTTTACTGGGTGAGGGGGGGGGTTTAGTTGGCACTAAATCGGTCTGTCAGGATATTGGCAATATCCTTGGGATCAGTATATTTAATGCCATTCTGCTGTATCTCAGAGAAGATCTGAGCATTGCCATTTAGATTCTTGACATAACTATAGAATGCCTTGTGGTTGTCTTTGGAATCTTTGGCAATTTTATTTTCGTAACTAGCTTTGGAGGATTTTATAAGAGATCTCAGCTTCTTACTGAGGCTGGTAAGGGAGTTTTTTGCATCCTGGGATTTTCCTCTTTTCTGCAACAGTTTCTTCCTTCTGTTATATAGCTTGTTTATGGCAGGGGACCACCAGACTGGCTTCTAATGAGATGGCAGATTCTAAAAATTCCCTAAAGAATTTGTCAGACATACTGGGTGAGCAAACACCTGTAATTAAGGATTTTTTTTTTTGGGGGGGGGGGTATAGATCTGAATTGTCTAAACATAGTTAGGCCTTACTAAGTTTAATTTTGTAAAAAAAAAAAAAAAAACAATTACTAGAAAATGAAAATCCAAATCTAAACCAACTGTATTTGAAGTACTGAATATTTTAAGAGAGATAAAAACTGGAAGAGAGATTTATGTAATGCTAGACTGATGATAATTAAAATGAAAGAAAGGATGTGTGATGTATAATGTCTGTAAATGAAAAACATGTTGATATGGTTTTGTTTTCTTTTCTATTAATGCATGCTTGTCTATGTCTTGAGAGATAATTTAATAAAGGTGCATTAGATCTGTGATTTCCTGTTGTATGTATAGTCAAAACAACTGCTTTGGATCAAGAGTTACAGTGGCATGGTGCATTTTGGGTCGAATAAAAATTCTTATGTGCTGGACACTAAGATTTATGAATAGTAACATGATGCATTAGTGAAATTTTGAAAGGAAGTCACTAGCAAAAGCATAGCTGAGCACTGCTGATTCCTCATTAGCATCTGATAAACACTCTGCCAGGGAAGAAATGTTTAATTCCCACTAGAAATACTTAACTGTCAAATGAGCAGTTTTCAAAAAGATAACATTTTTTTGGAGGGTTATTGAAAACTTAGGCTCTATTATCCTAGTATACAGCCATGTCCACTTGTTTTTGCAAAAGTAATCAGAATTACACAGAAATCATCATCTTCAGAAAAATATGTGGGTGAAGACACGGCTCTTCGTCTTCTGTTAGATGACAGAAAAAGGATGGTTTGGTAGGGGTATGCAAGTTAGGCTTTTCAGAGGCTGAGTTTCTAGAATGACACTGATACAAAAATGCTATACGGCTTTGAGAATGAAACAATATTAATATGTACCTGATGGACTACACTAAAACATGCCAAGGTAAAAGTATTAAATGTAATCTTAATGCCAACAAACATTGGCTGCCATACTAGGAATCGGGCAACATGGGGTGGCCCGGAGGTTGACATCAGTCTCTGGTCAGATGAAGGCTAAAGCTTCAATAGTGCCACATGTGCTGCATTGCTTAACACAGAACCAACCAATGAATACAAATCTTCTAGATGTTAACACCTACAAATGGGGTGAGAAGGGACAAACAGTAAGAGTTTGAAATGCTGGTGCTCTCAATGCAGAGTCCAGAATGTGGAAATTAAATGACCGAAATTCTGGGCTTACGTATAAATCTAAGATTGGAATGTCTTGGAATATTTCTTTTCCTTTTAGATATGGTAATCTCAAAGTTGGTATATACAAGTTTAGGATGGGCTGGAGCCCCCCCCAAAAAAAGTTTAAGGTAGAAGAGCAATGTTTGATATTTGTTCTTCTCCTGAGTTTTTGGTCTTTTTTTCGGTGTGGCTTGACTTAGCATGATTAGTCCTGACATTTCAATAGGGAGCCCAAAGTAACAGTTAAAGTAACACTGGGTGTGAAACATGAGAAAAGCAGTAAAAACCCAGACTCTGAAAGGAATACACTTCTAGTTTTGACTAATATTGAGTATATACACTAAAGTTAAGGAACTGACAAACGTAATGCAGTACTGTAA
Source organism: Protopterus annectens (assembly GCF_019279795.1). Lineage (NCBI taxonomy): Eukaryota > Metazoa > Chordata > Ceratodontiformes > Protopteridae > Protopterus > Protopterus annectens. Next base: position 1,198,325,239 of record NC_056744.1, read on the forward strand.
TTTAACATCTGCATGTGCACCTGAAGAACTGTGTTTCAAAAACTGATAATGGAGTTGATAAAGATGCAAATTTTAGTTTGAACTATTAAACAAAATGAAGGGCTAAAATAATCTGGATACCGTGCAAGATAAAAGAGGATGTGCTGAATGGGATGCAATTATATATATATATATATATATATATATATATATATATATATATATACACACACACACACACACACACACACACACACACACACACACACACACACACACACAGAAGAAAATAAAATAAGGGAAAGCAGACAACCTATATGGTTAAAGCAGAAGGCAATATAAATTTACTGAAAAAGTAAAGGCTTACCAAATGATAACAGGAGGAAGACAAGCTGGAAAGATGTGTATGTATATATAACTAATAAGACAGCAAAGATGACAGAAACTAAAAACACAAGAAAATGCAGAAAACAAGGAAAAAGAAGAATGGGAAGAAGACTACTTTAGGTTGAGAATGGTGAACAATGAAACAGATTACACTCCTACACTCCTAGATAACAAGGGAGTAAATGGGTTGATGCATGGCATTAGGCTGAATTACTACAATTTCGGCTTTCCCAGTTAGGGGTCGCCACAGCGAATCACCTGTCTGCTCATGATTGGCAGTGGAGTTTTTACGGTGTTGTGTTGCCAGCCCAGCGCCCAACCTTCCACAGAAGGCACACACTCATACCTTGGGCAAATTTAGAGTGTCCAATCCACCTACCGTCTTTGGGATGTGATTGGAAAGTGGAGCACCCAGAAGAAACCCACGTGACCAGAGGGAGGACATGCAGACTCTGCACAGAAGGCACCCCAACTGAGGATCGAACCGGAGAACCTCTTGCTGTGAGGTGGCAACTCTAACTGCTGCATCACCGCAGCCGCCCCATAAGGCTGAATTACTAAATAGTGTTATTTATTTAATTACTTATTTTTACTTCAATATATACACTGAAATGACTAGCAGAATACTTGCATAGGAAGGAAGGCCAGAGATGGTGACTGAAGGATACTGAGAAGACTAGTGGGATATCCATACTCTTTTTTGGACAAACACCAAGGGTTCTCTTTGCAAGTATCTTGTCATCAAAAATGATTACATCTGAGAAGATTAGGAATGCAGAGGATGTGGTAGCATTCAAAACTCTTCCTCACAACAGATTGGTATTAAAATTAAAGGAAATGAGATGGAACACTGAAATGAATACGGTTAATGAGACAAAATTCAGACAGTACAAATTAAGAGATTAATGATCAAAGAAGAGATGCATTTTAAGTGCTGCACCTCAAGTTCCTTTTCGAGTTTCATACTGATCAATAGCTTTGTACATCTTAGGGTAGGTAAGAAATTAAATGTGCATATTATAGTCAGATCTTAGACTACAATGTATTTATAGACAGCTTGACATTAAAATAATATAGAGAGGTTTGCCATATGAACAGATAACTGATAGTCTGGATAAATAGCTTATGCACTTTAATCCACTGAAAATGCAAACTTTCAGTAGGACCTTTTCTATTACGGCTACTGAAATGCATTAGAATGTTTTAATAATCCCAAAGCTAAAATCAAGATGCTCAGTGAGAAAAAGCAATAATTAAGTGTTAGGGTCTACTGAAGAGGAGCTGAATTATGGGATGTGAAAATTATTTTCTGCTTGTATGGCTTTATAACTAGTCCACACTTACAATATAATGTTTAGTTTTGCAGACCATAAAGAACAATACCAATTAAGCACATGAAGAGTATGCAAATAACAAGTTCTTAAAAATTGTTGTACTGACAAGCCAGGAACCAAGCCAAACAAATTAAAAACTTGAGTGGAGATCCAGGTGCCCAAAAAGACCAGTACCAACATCCGAGAAACATCACCAAATGATTTATTAAAATCAACAAGCAGCAAAAATAGCAAGTGATAGCAGTTTAGCACTTTCATCTAGGTAAAGACTTCTGAAGAAGGAATTTGCTTGGCCATCGCAAATTAAAAAAACCTTCCAAACCCTAACAAAGTGGAGGGCTTCATTCCCCCACCCCACCCCCAACTAAATATACCAACTCTGAGATCGCTCTACATTGGGGAAAGGTCAAATTCCCAATAATGGCCAAGTGAATTCTTTCCTGATGAAAAATTTCATGTAAGTGGCCATTAGCGATTTTAAACTTTCGCTGTTTCGGCATCTGACAAGCTAAGAGGTCGAGCATATAATATAGACCCTTTCCGGAATAAGTCTAAAACCTCTACTGGATCTCTGGTTATTTTTCATGTTATAGGTTCCCTACATTTGGAAACAACTCTTTCAACATTCTGTTGTCTACGTCATGCTAAAAGTTTTTGTGCTCTGGAGTTACTATCAAAAAACAATTGCTTAACTGCAATCTTTCTAAACTCAAGCATATTATCCAGATACTGCCTTTTCTCTTTAGTATTCTGCATTTGCTCCTCCTTTTCTTCTGTGCGAATCCACTCATTCTGCAATACTTTATCCTTTAGCATAAAACCCAAAATAACAGAACTCAACACCAAGGTACGAATAAACAACTTTAATAGCAAGCAAAGCAAAGCTTTTGGGAATTTACTTCCCTTCCTCAATGCACACTCAAATAGCCATTTACAGCACATTTTCTTATACAAAAAAAAAAAAAAAAAAACCACATGATACTAAGTAGACAAACGAGTTAATTCCCCTAAAAATTCAAAGATTTTCATTACAAACTTAAAGCAACAGCATAATTAATACAATTTACACACACACACACACACACACACACACACACACAAAACAAAGTTAATGATCTTCTCCCCATCCAAAAACACTGATACAGACAAAAACTATTTTACAGTGACTGCTCAGAATAACAGCTCCACAGAAATAGTATCACATACCAAACTGCTCGATGTCATAATTGATGAAAATCTAAAATCTGACATCCATAGCCAAACTAATATTAAAAAAACTCAAGAAAAACTAGGTCGCCTGTATAGATACAATCATTACCTTACCCCCTCCACCAGACACACCCTTACCTCTACTTAGCTTCTTCCCTCTCATGTACAGTGCCCCCCTATTCACTAATCTTCAGCTAAGCTTACAGGCCAAGCTGGAAGCCTGTTACAATAAAATCTCCAAATTTGCCACCAACTCCAGAAACTCATTGCATCACTGTCTCTCTCTCTCTCCACTCCATGAAATGGCTTGAACTTCCTAAATACCTCAAACTCCTTAGACTTTTTACTGCTCACAAGCTCATATTCAAACCTTCTAGTTGTCCTTCTCTGTCCACCTCTAACTCCCTACATTCCCAACCTCTCTCTAAGATCAGAAAACCACAATCTTCTAAACATACATAAGCATCGTCGACCCCCCCCTGGCCACCTACTATTACCCTGCTCCCTAGCTAAACTCTGGAATTCTCTCCCTATCACCCTTTGAAATAATCAGAATCACTCAAAAGTACAGTTTTGTACCTAGCATAAATGTAGATGTTCGAGTGTTCACCCTGCTGCAGTCATCACACTTGGGGTTATCCTGTCGTCAGGCGGACCCGCAGTCGGCTGGAATTCCAAAGCCTTGGTCCGGCGTCGGTTGCTGTCGCTTCTTCCCTGACGTCAGTGCGCCAGGGGTATAAATAATGCATCCGACGCCATTTTCTTCAGTTTTTCTTGCCCCAGATGTCAGGTGCCCCCAAAAAGGTGGTCAGTAATTAGTACCAATTTATGAAGTTTTAGCACAAACACAAAATCCCTCTAGCTATAAGCAAATACATCAGGAGGTTTTGTAGAGATTTAGCCAGTTAGATGAGAGGGGATGGAGGGGGGGTAACCTGGACTGCAGCAGGGTGAACACTCGAACATCTACATTTATGGTAGGTACAAAACTGTACTATGTTCATCGTGTTACCCTGCTGCAGTCATCACACTTGGGTAGAATCACAAAGCTAAGGATGGGTGGAGGATTCATAGAGGGTTAGAGGAGGCTAGAAGGCCCTGCAGAACTACAGTGGCGAAGCCAGCTCTAGTCTTAGAGTAAAGTGGTAGTGTTTGGTAAAGGTGTGCACTGAACTCCATGTTGCAGCTTCCAAAATCTCCTTGGGTGGAACCCCCCTGAGGAAGGCTGTAGATGTAGCTGTTGCCCTGGTAGAGTGGGGCCTAATGGTAGCAGGAACTCTTTTCCATGATGGGTATAGCAAAAACGAATGCAATGTCCTATCCATTTGGAAATGGTTTGTTTTGATATAGCCTTCCCTTGTGAAGCTATAGCATAGGATACAAAGAGCTGGTCAGATTTTCTGAAAACCTTAGTTTTATCCAAGTAGTAACAAAGTTGCCTGTGAATGTCCAAGGAATGTAGGAGTCTTTCTCCTTTGTTCTGTGGATTTGGGAAGAAGGTGGGTAAGTGGATGGTTTGATTTAAAGCCACACTGGAAACCACCTTAGGCATGAAGGGAGGATTAGTTCGTAGAGAAACTCTGTCTTGATGGAAAATGAGGACAGGTTCCACTGACATTAGTGCCTGCAGCTCTGAGACTCTTGTAGCTGAAGTTATTGCTAGCAGCAGGGCAGTCTTCCATGATAGAAACTGTAGATCCGCACAGAAAGCTGGTTCAAAGGGAGGTAGTGTAAGTCTTTCCAGAACAAAATTGAGGTCCCATGTTGGTGTAGGTGCTCTCCTGGGGGGGTCTAATGTTTTTTGCCCCTCTGAGGAACTGCCTTAGAAGTGGTTGTGTAAATAAGGGTGGATCCGTGTTGTATTGGGCTGAAATAGCTGATGCATGGATTTTAATGGAAGAAAAGGAAAGTCCTTTGTGCAACATCTCAGTTAAATACTGTAGAATCTGAGGCATGTGAGGCTGAAGTGTGTTTTGGCCTTTAGCTTGGATCCTGGCGCAAAATCTTTTCCATTTGTCCGAGTAGGCCTTCCTGGTACTGGGCCTCCTAGCTTCCAGAAGAACATCCATAACTGCTTGGGAAAGAGGAGCTGGCTGGATGCTTAGTTGATTTGCCATGCAACCAGATTTAAGGTTTTGAGCTGGCTGTGCAGAATCTGATTGTTTTGCTGTGTGAGCAAATGAGCAATTTGTGGCAAAATCCAAGGTGGGCCCTGGGCCATATTCCTTAATAATGGGTACCAGTGCTGGCGTGGCCAGTCTGGGGCTATGAGTATCAGTCGTGGTCTCTCCTTTCTGATTTTCAGAAGCACCTTTGTGAGGAGAGGCAATGGAGGGAAGGCATATACTGTCAGGTTTTTCCAACTGAATGAGAGTGCGTCCACTTTCCAAGCTTGATGGTGAAGTGTCCTTGTACAAAATTTTGTCAGCTGATAGTTTTGGGGGCTGGCAAACAGGTCTATGTCTGGAAGGCCTAATTTTTGAGTTATCATTGCAAATACTTGTGGATCCAGTTTCCACTCGTGGGGATTCATGATGTTTCTGCTGAGGTCGTCTGCCAATGTGTTCTTTTTTCCTGGCAGGAATTGAGCTTGTAACTGAACTTGGTAAGCCAGTGCTGTGTTCCACAAGGTCATTGCTTGCCTGTATAGAGGGTAGGAGTGTGTATCCCCTTGTTTGTTTATGTACCACATTACTGTGGTGTTGTCCGTCCTTATTTTAAGTTGTCCTGGATGTAATTGGTTCTTGAAGGCTGTCAGAGCATTCTGTACAGCTAGCATCTCTTTTTGATTGATGTGCAGATTTCTTTGATCTGCAGTCCATAAGCCTTGAACGCACTGTCCTGCCATGTGTGCCCCCCCAGGCGTAGTCCGATGGATCTGTTGTCATAGTTTGCCTGGCTGGGGGCAAGGTGAAAGGTTGACCCTTGTTGAGGTGACATGCCTGTGACCACCATAGAAACTCCAGTTGTAGGCAAGGAATGAAAGATATCATGGTGTCCAAACTGTGGCTGTGTTGAGACCATACACTTTTTAGGTACCACTGTAATTTCCTCATATGCAGCTTTGCAAATGGCATTATTAGTATTCGAGATGCCATGAAGCCCAAGGCCTGCAGAATTTTTCTTGCAGGGAGTAGGGTCTTTGTTGCCATTGTTGTAGCTGTTTGTCTGGCATCAGATAAGCCTTCTGGGCCGTTGTATTCAAGCTGGCACCCAGGAATGTCATATTTTGTGAGGGTACTAGTTTTGATTTCTTTTCGTTTACTGTGTACCCCAGGCAACTTAGAAGATGTTTTACAAAAGCCAGATGTTGTAAGAGGATGTCCTTGCTTTCTGCTTGGATGAGGCAGTCGTCCAGGTATGGGTATATTTGAATTCCTCTTTGTCTGCAGTATGCAATTATTGCTGCCAGACATTTTGTGGGAGCAGTAGATAAGCCAAAGGGCAGTGCAGAGAATTAGTAATGGGTTGAACCTGCAATGAAACGGAGGCATCTTCTGCAACTTTGTCTGATAGGGACATGCAGGTATGCCTCCTTGAGGTCCAACGTTACTAGCCATGCTTTCTTGCCCAACATGGGAAGAAGCTGTTGTAGTGTTAGCATCTTGAATCTGGGTACTTGTAAGAAGGTGTTTAGAATTGAAAGGTCCAGAATTTGTCTGCAGGCATTGTCCTTTCTGGGGACTAGAAAGAGTCTCGAGTAAAATCCTTGGCCTTGCTCTCGTGTAGGTACCAGTTGAATGGCTCTCATATCCATGAGGGCTGTAATTTGTTTTTGTGCCTCTGCCCATTGATTTTGTGGCAGGTTTGGCATTCCTCTTTTCATTGGCAAGGTGTGGAAATGGAATCTGTATCCTCATGAAATTATGTCTAGGACCCTTTTGTCCCTTGTGACAATGTGCCAGTTGTCTGAAAAATGTGCGAGTTTTCCTCCCAAAGGAGCTGCCAAGAGAGTGTTGCTTGGCCAGATGAGGTGCAAGTCATTGAGTTTGCCTTCTGGTAGATTGGGGCCTGTCTTCTCCTCCCTTCTGTACTGCTGTGCCCCATTGTCGAGGTTTGTATTGGGTTTGTGGTTGTCCTCTGCCTCTTGGACGTCTGTATTTACCCCTCTGTGGTCTGTCAGCAGCTGGAAAGGACCAATTTTTAGTTGGCCAATTTCTGCTGAAGCACGGGGGCTGTACCTGTAGAAAATCTTTGACTGTCTGCATAGATTTTGCCTTATCCTCCATTTTCTTTAAGACTTCTTCTGCCTTAACTCCAAATAGAACATCCTGCTGTAAGGGAGCATCTAGAAGCTTTGCTTTAACATGATCAGGCAGAGTTTGCTCCTTTAACCAAGCATGTCTACTTATAACAGACCCAGTGACAGCTGCTCTGCAGGAAGCCTCCAAAGAATCAAAACCACACTGTAAAGTATGTTTGCCCACCTGTTCAGCTGCATGCAACAGATCCTGCATTTCTTTCAATTCAGACTGTTGAGGGAGTATGCTCATTTTTTGTTTTAGCTGAGACATAAGAAATTGCTGATATTTTAGCACGTGAAATTGGCAATGTAGTGCTCTCATAGCTAGAGTGGCTGAGGTGTAAACCTTTTTCCCCCACCTGTCTAGTGCTCTGGAGTCCCTTTCAGAGGGTACAGGATTTTTTGCCATAGATGCCTTAGCCCCTTTGGGACCCTGGGAGATAGTCTCTGGATCAGCAACAGGGCTTTTATAAAGGAATTTGTGGGAATCAGGACTCTATAGTATCTGTCTGGTTTGGCTGAAGCAGGAGGCAGAGAATCTGGGTTCAAACTAGATTCTAAGTAAACATCATCCACAATATCTAAAACTGGGGGGATGGCAAGTGGTCTGTGCTGGGGGAGTAAAAGAAATTCTCTGAGCCTTTTCTTTGAGTCAGAGTAATCCTGACCTTCCCAGTGAAAATGTTCCCTCATAGTGTGTAAAGTTTCCCCAAAAGAGTAGTCTTCAGGAGGACAAGCTGAGGGAATAGAATCCTCAGCATCAGAATCTTCATAAGGGGAGAAGGAATAATCTTGGTCCTCAGAGGAGCCTGAGGAAATAGACACCTGATCAGAGGAGGCATAGTGTTCCTCTTGTCTAGACCTTTTGTCGGGTGGGGGTTGGGAACCCCTGATTAAAGGGATCAAATCTTCAGCCATTTTAAGCATCTGTTTCTTGGGCATGGGGCCTTGAACTGGAGACTGAAGTGCAGTCTTTTTAGGTTTAATAGGAGTCTTAAGCTTAGGATACGTTCTTATGGTGAGCGTCGTCGGTGTGAAGATGCCTTCAGAAACCGAAGGTGTTTCTACAGCACCAACATCTCTTTCTGCAGAGTCGCCGGTAGGAGCTGAACAAAATGGCTGCGTCAGCCTAGCGCTCTCCGCTGAAGGCTCTGAAGTGGTCTCAGGTTCCAAATCTGTGGTAGTCAGGGGCTGCGTTGGAGCCTCACTGAAGACCGGTGAACCGGAGACCGGTCCAGTCGAGGCCTCGGAGTCTGGCTTGGGCCTAGGCTGCCTGTCCTTATCCTTGCGTTTTTGTGCATGCCGGTAGTCGGTTGCTCCGACAGCATTGTGTAGTTAAATTTTCTACCGAAGTAGTGTCGTGCAAAATCAAAGCGTCTTTTTATAGTACGCTTATTAAACCTAGCACAAAAACGACAACCAGTGAAGTCATGGTCTGGGCCTAGGCAAGGTATGCAGTAAGAGTGAAAATCCTTATGAGGTATTTGCTTCCCACAAGAAATACAAGTGTTAACTTTTTCTGACATCGGTCTGAGGCAAGAAAAGTTTCCCCAACAGGGTACTTAGCTTTACTGAAGACTTCGGATCTGAAATTCGACTTCGAAAATCTCAGGAGTCGGCCGACCGGCACTTGCAAACTGCTTCTGCTTCGGGCACCGCGCGGCAAGAAAGACTGAAAAAAATGGCGTCGGATGCATTACTTATACCCCTGGCGCACTGACGTCAGGGAAGAAGCAACAGCAACCGACGCTGGACCAAGGCTTTGGAATTCCGTCCGACTGCGGGACCGCCTGACGGCAGGATAACCCCAAGTGTGATGACTGCAGCAGGGTTACACGATGAAAATCTTCAAACTCTTCTCCAATTTCACCTCCTTTCAAAGTGGGAATGTTCCTGTACCCCTACCACGTAAACTCTAACACCATCTCCCATGCACTACACACCTCAACCTTCTATCACTGTGCTCTCCTACCCTTTGCCTCTACTTCCTCTCCTACCCATTCCCTATTCTCCACTCTCCCACATCACCATCTTCTCTTTGTTCTCTCCTCATATTTCTAACTTCCAAAAAAAAGCTTGTTTTTTTTATCAGTACATAAATGTTTTACTTGCATGTTTTTTTTACCTGAAATGCCTGTACTTTAAATATGTTTAGACTACATGATTCTCACTTTTGTAAATTACCTAGGATTTGAAACGTTACGTTTTTTCTTAAACTGTATATTATCTCTGTATTTTTCATTGTGCTGCTACTATAGTTACTTTTGTATAACTTTTATAAAATTGTCTATATCCTGTGGAGCTTTTCTCTCTGGGCCTCCACTGAAAATGGGCTCTTCCAGGCCCAGTGGACTATCCTGGTCAAACTGTAATTAATAAATAACTAAATAAATACTACATATAAATATAGCATCTCTATCTCTTTCTATACACACACACACACACAATATATATATACATACATATCTATCTATATATATATATATATATATATATATATATCTATATATATATATATCTATATATATATATATATATATATATATATATATATATATATATAGAGTCACACATATACATAAAAATAAAACATTTTCCCATAAAAACTTTAACCAACAACCAACAAATTTGCATTACACAAATATGAAATCATCGTTTTAATTTCATCTCTTTACTTTTTAGAATAGGTTTCAGTTTTTTAATATATTTTAAAATCATTTTTTGGGTTTTATGCTTGCTGATTATGATACCGCTGCATATCATTTACTCAGCTGTACCTGCAAGGATGTAATACTTTATCCTTTGTCAGCCCATCTAAGTAATTTCTATTAATTCTTAACCATATCTTTTTCTCTTTTATGTCAAACATATTTGTAAACTCCATGTTCATGTTATTGAAGTCGCTAGCTATAACTTCTGAAGACATTTCTATTTTCCCAAATGACTCTCAATTTCCACTACCAATTTCTCTCTTTTTAATAGGTGGGTGGGAAACAGCCAGTGTCTTATTTCTACTTCATTACCCTGCATTTGTATCCTATATTTATTGGTGGATGATCAGAAATAGTTATTGGATGTGCAATGAAGCTTTCAATTAAATGTACATGTTCCTGGGAAATATAATTTCTATCTAGTCAAGCCCAGTTATTGTACCTTGGGGAATAGCATGCAAATCCTGTCATAGTTTCTATTACCGAACTCGCATCTTCCATACCAAATACTTTCATAACTTTCTTCATAAATATACCCTCTTTTCTTATATTGTCCCTTCTAGGTCCCCATTTTTACTATTGCAAATCAAATTCTAGTCCCCACTTATAAATAATATTCCCTTCTGAAAGTTGATTATTTCTCCCAAAGTTTTCTTAAGCTCCATGAAAGCAGTTTTCAGTGGAATACACATACATACCACTACTATCATCTGCCCTTGTCAACAGCACCTTGCTACCACAAATGTACCACTTTTGTCTTTTTTTTTCTCATCCATCACTACTGGAGCACATTTGATCAATTAGTACAACTACTCACATTTTCCTCTGTCCTTGATATTCTGCTAAATATCCATTCTGAAATCCTCCCTCTGTCCAATTTTCATGCACACTTTTTTCCAAACATGTCTACTGCATGCATTTCTAAGTATAATTCAATGTTCTTTCCTTTTTATCTAGACCTGCAAGGCCATTCACATTTCAGGATAACATGGATGGCATAGCCATGATAAAATGCTATTGTTTCCACCTATTATGCATGACAGTTTTTTAATGTGCATTTCCAGCTTCTGTGCTACATGCATATAATAATGTTTGGCAGGCTAATCTTTGGTACATTTTTTTTCTCATCCCCAATTGAACATAGGTCTCATTTTTCAAGACTTTTTTTGTTTTAATGAAAATCCTCAAACAAAAGACTAAATATAAAACATCTCTATCCCTATCCCCTATTAACTTAGAACAAACACACAAAACTATGTATATATTCAAAACATGAAGTTTAACTCTTTAGAATGGAACAATTGTCCCAAATCGATGTCCGCACCCACAGGCACCATCTAACCTAAAGTTAAGGTTTACCCATGCTAAATCGCATGCTACAGCCTGTGCTCCCACTTTGCCATCTGTTGTTTTATCTCTCTTCCCTCACAGATTTGAAAAATAACGTGTATGCTTTCAGAATACATTAACTTTTAGACCTAAGAAAAAGTGCAGTGCACTGACTATCTTTAATACAACTAAACTGTATACTCTTCTATTAGCTTACATTAAAGTATGAAGGCTTCTAGGGAGGATACTACCTCTTATTCACTTTACATAATTTCAAACTTAATTTTTTTTCACAAGAATAACTGCTTGCATCTGCAGACAGCTTGTCTCCATGGAAATGTACTCAGCAGTGAGTCTTTGTAAATTTCAATCAGAAAAGAATGCACAGCTGCCACCATCTGCAGACATCTTGGCTTCACTGAACACTTACCAGTGGAAAACAAGTTAATATCTTTGCAGTTGCAAAAGCTTAGCATTTTTGAGGATTTCATAAGTTTGTCTTAGTTTTAAAGCCTACATGTATATAAAAACACCCATTTACAGCCAAATGCAGTAATCTCAACAATCACCCTTGTAAAATAAATATTACCTAATTCTACATATAATCAGTGCACTTTTTTGCACACCCCACCCCCATCCCAGCAACCCATGATCATAGAATATGAACATTAAACTTGCTTTTGTCAAGCCTTTTTTGTTATACTATAAAACTACATTTCTTACAACTAAAAAGTACTTGTTTACTTTAATATCTTTAACACACACAAGTCACTGAAGACCCCCCCACATTCAAAATACCCAACAACACACTACACAAAACTGTTTTACTGTACATAACATGCAGTTTGTATCACAAAATGTTTTATACTAATACTAATAAGAACAAAAATACCTGTACTTTAGTTTCCTCCTTTAGTGTACTTCTAAACATTAATGATATAAAGTAGGGTATATGCTTTACAGTCCACTGACAAATTTAACAGTCAACCTAAGTCCAGCTTTTTCTTTCAAGACTATATTTCACAAATGTGATAAGATGTTTTATAGTCTTCCATTTATTCACTAATTTCAGAGTTGCTGGTCTTCTTCCTCTTCACCTCCATGTCCCAACACCAGACTCTGGTTTCAAGTCCAGGGTACTGCTGATTCTTCTAGTCAACTCTTCTGCTGTTTTTCCTTTGGAGCACTGGAAAAGGTTTCACTAACAGCTTCTCTAGGAATCTTACCATTAGAATAATGAGAAGCAGAGTCACCTTCTTCTTGCTGACTCACTTTTTGTTGGATTAACTTTTTTATTTCTTCCTTAGCCTGTTCTGCATCAAAAAACTACCTTCATCTTCGGGGGGGGGGGTACACATTGAAGACAGCTGGAAACAGCAGTTTGAATCTTGCACCTGCTTCTTGACACTCCCTGACTGCTGGGAAAAATGTGCTTTACTTCTGCCTGGTGTACAATAAATAATAATTTTCTATAAATAGTCTATCTCCAATTTTTAATACTTGCCCGATTGCATCTTTGCTAATACAGGTGTTGGTTGCCTTCTCATGGCCAAGTTTGGAGCATACCATTTATGCACCCTTTCAATTAACAAATTCTGCTGTGGAACACTAGTCCAGTTGCTTATTTGTGTTTTCATAAAATGAATACATTCTGTTCCTTCCAGTTTGCCTAGAACAGCAGAAAATCTCAGGTTTTATCTGCGTGCTCTGTCTTCTAACTCAAACAGCTGTTCTTGAGAAACCTCAAATGAGGCCAGCTGTTTCTTCATGTGAAACTCTTGATTTTTGCAGTTTTACCAGTTTATCTGAATGGATAGTTAAAGCTTCTAGTTTTTCCAACTTTTTGTTGTTTGAATCGATATATTCCTTCAACATTTCATTTAGTTTAATCACCTCTGAGTACATTTGATTTATTTTTTCCTCTAAATTACTGGAAGCCCTCTCAAACTAAAGCTGAAGATTGAACTGCTTTTTGCTAAACAGCTGTAGAATCCTTCTCAGACAGTGATTTCTCTTTACTTTCTCTGGCTGATTTTCTTTCAGGTTTTCCAAATTTCCTCTCTGCAAACATCTAGGGAGTGTATTTATTAGCCAGTAACTGGACTTTACCAGAAAAAAATTTTCAATGGTACTTTTTCTCAGTTTCTGTTTTCACACTGGGAGGGCTGAAATTATGCTGTTGATCAGTGTGCAGCCATGTTGGAAGTCCCGTATTTTAATATTTTTATAACTCTACTGTTTTTGAAATACGTAACTCTGTTTCCAGGTACACAGCAAAACTGCATGCCGAGGAATTTAGCTCAGTTTAAAGATTTCCAAACAGGAAACTTGTAGGTGTCAGGAAGTGTGAAATTCCATTCAGGCTAGGTGTTAATGAGCTGTCTGCTGTGAACTGAATTTTTATTATAAGTGTTCACAGGTAAACACTAGTCCATCAATGTAAAGACTACTGCAAGCCTACACGTCAGAATTAAACACTAACTTGTGTCTGCAAAATTCGGGCCTTAACTGTTAGGCTCACCCTTCCCCACAGATGCATCAGTTCAAGGAAGACACCAAGGTGCATCTGGTAATTCCTTGTCTTGCCCAGCTTGTCTGCTAATAACATTCTGTTCTGATGGAATGTAAGTAACCTGGAGAGTCAGATTTTATTGAGCTGCAAGTTCCCAGGCTATCACTAGTCTGCAAAGGGGGCAGAATCTGGTTTCACCCATTTGTGCTGTTGTCTGGGCCCAGAAACCAAAGATGGTTCATAGGTTCATAGGTTCATACTAGGCTATCTGCCCGAGGGCATTTACAAGCCTAGCCCATCGTTTTGTGGCTTACGCCACCCCTTTAGTATGGGGAACTATACCCATTATTTTGCTGTGCCTCTGTCGAGCAGTGACACTGAGGTAATCCCTGGGGTATATCTGCGATCTCCCATCCATTGGTCAAGATTTCTCTTGAACAAGGCCAGCGAGGTGCTCTGCCTCACATGTACCGGGATTTTGTTCCACAGCATAGGGAGTCTTTGGGTGATGAATCTATCCCTCCAGCATGTCCTATTAATAGCCGTGTCAAGGTTTAAGTCTCCGCCTTGTGGCTCTGATGGATCTAGATTTTTGAGGTGAAGCATATTCATCAAATCTGGGTTTGACATGGCCTTGTATGTTAGGCAAAGGTCACCTCTGAGCAAGCGTGTTTACTGAATAGAGCTGGAGTTCTTTCAGTCGGGCAGCATAGGACAGATTTTGAGACCCTTTATCCTTTTGGTGAGGAACTTTTGTGGCCTCTCCAGCTGCTGCAAGTGTCGGGTCAGATACATTCGAATGGGGCATTGTACTCAATCATTGGTCTGATGAGTGATGAGTAAAGGGAGACTATGACCTCCCTTGATCTAGATGAGAATCCCTTCATGATAAGGTGGGCAATGTAGAAGGTCTTCCTAACTACTTTAGCTACATGGGTGTCGAATGACAGACTACTATCAACCTGGGTCCCCAGGTCCCTGATGACTTCTTCTGTGCTCAGTGGATTGCCACCTATTTGGTAGCTAGGGGTAACCTTGTTTTTCCCGAAGGGTATGACTATGCATTTTTGGCATTTAACTTTAGGCGTGGCTCTGGCACCAGTTATCCGTTTCTGTGAGACCCTTCTGAAGGATATCTGTGTCAGATGTGTTTTCTACTATGGCGCCCAGTTTGCAGTCATCTGCAAACTTTGTCAGCCATAACCCTCCTGTGTTTGCTTGTACTGAAAAGTAGATGCCAAACAAGAGTGGGCCCAGGACTGAGCCTTGTGGGACACCACTTGTGACAGGCTTTGAGTCTGACATGGCGCCAGCAACTCTGACCCTGTGGGTTCTGTCACTCAGCCAGTTTGCAACCCATCTTGTGATGTATGGGTTGACATTTAAGCTGATGAGTTTTCAATGATACCCGAGTGGGGTATTGTATCAAGGCCTTAGCCAGATCGAGGTAGGCTGTATGGACTGCCTTTCCCTCATCAATGGCTTTGGTGACTGTTTCAAAAAGTCAACCAAGTTTAAAAGGCATGATCTGCCTTTGACAAAGCCAAACTGGGTTGGATCCAAAGTCTGCAAATTCCTATGTCTTTATTTATGAGGTCCATTATGATCCTCTCCATGGCTTTGCAGATAAGGCTTGTCAAGCTAATGGGCGGTAATTTCCAGGGTCGGTGGAGGCACCGCCTTTGTGAAGTGGTACCACAGTTGCAGTGCGCCACTCCTGGGTGCGTATCCAGAGGTAAGACTTTGATTAAACAGCTGTCCTAGCTGTGGGTTTAATTCCTCATTGAGTTCATGGAGCACACAGCCGGGGACACCATCAGGTCCCATGGATGCTGAGTTTTTTGCTTTGGAGAGAGCAGTTCTCACTTGGGCGCTGGAGATGTTTGGGGGCTGCAATCGTTTGGTATAGATATCTCTCCTTTGGGGGGAGAAGTTTGCACTGAACCTGTCAGCCAGTATGTTGGCAATGTCTGTAGGATCAGTAATCTTCACATCATTTTGAACTAGCTCTGAGCATATCTGGGAGTTCCTCCCAGGTTTCTAACATAGCTAAAGAAGGCCTTATGATTGTCTTTTGAGTCTTTAGCTATTTTTCTTGAAATTTGCTTTGGATGATTTTATGAGAGCTCTTAGTTTTTACTTATAGTGATCAAGGGTGTCTTACCTTTTAAGGATTTTGCTCTATCTTGTAGTAGCTTCCTCCTTTGTTGTAGAGTTTGTTTATGGCTGGGGTCCACCAGACTGGACGCTTGCCTTTGGTACAAAGAGTCTTTGTTTTGCTTGGGATTGCCTTATCCATGCAGTCCTGCAGGTGCTGGTAGAAGGCATTTGTAAGTGATTCAGCTTGAGTACTGTTTTCACTTGGCTCGGGGCCTTAAAGGAGACCACACTAGTCTTTAGAAGTGTGAAGTCGGCTTTTGAGAAGTTCTTTACTGTGGTCTTTTTTATTTCAGGTGGGGGTGGGATGAGGACCTCCAGCGAGATTAGTTTGTGGTCTGATCTCACCAGTGAGGGTACACCTCGGTGTTGAACATTGTGCTCCCATGTTCGTGATGATGAGATCAAGTATGTTATCTCCTCTTGTGGGGATGGTGACTAGTTGTTCCATGGCATTTGAGTTTATGAATTCCAGGAGCTTTTGGGCTAGGGTGTTTGGGCTTGAGTAGTGATCCCAGTCTATATTAGGGTAATTGAAGTCACCTAGTATGATGGTGTTTGGTGATACATTTATCCCCTCTAGTGTTTTCAGGAAGGCCATGTGAGGTTCCTGAGGTTTGTGAGGGTGGCCTGTAACATGCTACAATTTGCAGAGCAGTCTTGCCTATGGTTAATTGCACCTGGATGGTCTCCGATGCATCGTGCGTTGCCACCAGTCTTGAGGTGTGGGTGTCCTTGATGAATATGGATACCCCCCCTCCTTTCTTGGTATTGTCCGGATTTTGGGGCCGGAACGCATGATATGAGGTAAAACCTGATAGTGCTGGGGTGCTCTCAGGAGCCTTGAACCAGGTTTCTGTCACAGCACAGACATCGATGTTCTCCATACTGAGAAGGGCCTTGAGTGCGTGCATTTTGAGATTTAGACTTCTGTCACTGATATGACACCATTTACTAGAGTCATAATTTCTTTGACATTTATATGTTTTAATTTGACTTGCTTGTTACACAGAATCTTAACTTTCACCCCCCTGAATACAGCTTTCCAAGCAAAGTCTGAGGCATCTGCTGCTAAAGTGTAGAGGTTGAAGTGACAAAAGGAGACCTAGAATGAGAGACAGCTGATTCACCCAGCACAGTAACTCCTTTTTTACCAACTCAGCACTGGGATTTGAAAAGATAGGGGATCTGACTTGATGAACCATTGAATTTTCTTCATAGCTATGAGCAAAGGTATCGTGAGAATTGCTGAGGCCATGAAACCGAGAATCCTGATATATTCCCCGCCGGGTGCCAGTATCTGGTTGGAAATATTAGAAACTGTTTTAACTTTGTCCTGAGGAAGAAAAGCCATCATGAAGGATATACCCAAGAGATAAAACACTATTGTGTGAGACAGAAAGTACAGTTTTGTACCTACCATAAATGTAGATGTTCGAGTGCTAATACAGCTGCAGTCATAACAGATGGGTTCTCCTGCCGTCAGGCGGGTCCTTGGAGGGCCGAATTCCAAATTCTAGGTCCGGCGTCGGTTGTCGTCGCTTCTTCCCAGACGTCAGTGTGCCAGGGGTATAAAAGAACCAGCCGACGCCATTTTCTTCAGTTTTTCTTGCCCCAGATGTCAGGTGCCCCAGAAGGAAGGCAATACATAAATTTGCGTAATAAATCAATGCAATATAATCAAAATACAGTAGTTGCAAGCAAATACACCATAAAAGAATACCCCAATCAGGGAGTGTGAGGAGGTGTTAGCCAATAAGCCTGTCCCAAGAGGGGAAGGAGGGAGGGAAACCTGGACTGCAGCTGTATTAGCACTCGAACATCTAACATTTATGGTAGGTACAAAACTGTACTATGTTCATCGTGCATACAGCTGCAGTCATAACAGATGGGTAGAATCCCAAAGCTAAGAAAGGGGTGGTAGGCACTAGGTGGAGCCAGAATGCCCTGCAAGACTGCAGTGGCAAAGCCTGCTCTAGTTTTGGAGTATAATGGTAGGTGGTAGTGCTTGGAGAAGGTATGCACAGAACTCCAACTGTCTGCTTCCAAAATATCTTTGGTAGGAACTCCTCTGAGGAAAGCTGCAGAGGTAGCTGTGGCCCTTGTGCAGTGAGATCTGATGCCTGCAGGTACAGTTTTACCATGAAAAGAGTAACAAAAGCGTATGCAGTGGGCTATCCATTTTGAGATTGTCTGTTTGGAAATTGGTTTCCCTTGAGCTCCCATAGTATAGGACACAAACAGCTGTTCTGATTTTCTGAAAGGCTTTGTTCTGTCCAAATAATAATGCAGCTGTCTGTGGATGTCCAAGGAATGTAGTAGTCTCTCCCCTTTGTTTTGAGGATTAGGGTAGAAGGTAGGTAAGTGTATAGCCTGATTCAAAGCTACCCTGGATACCACTTTTGGCATAAAGGACGGGTTGGTTCGTAAGGAAACTCTGTCCTGATGGAAGATGATAAAAGGCTGCACTGCACAGCCATGAGGGCTTGTAGTTCCGATACCCTACGAGCTGAGGTGAAAGCTGTTTTCCAGGACAAATATTGCAAAACTGTTGAGGTAGCTGGCTCAAAAGGAGGCAAGGTCAGCTTTTCTACAATGAAATTGAGATCCCAAGCAGGTATTGGTTGTTTCCTTGGGGGTTTTTATATTCTTAGCCCCACTGAGGAACTGTCTTAAGGGGGGGTGAGAGAATAAAGGTGGATCAGTGTTGTATTCTGCAGAAATAGCTGAGGCATGGATTTTGATGGAGGAGAATGAAAGTCCACTGCTTAGCAGCTCAGCTAGATACTGTAATATTTGAGGTAAATCCAGTTTTCCAGGATTCTGGCCCTTTTTCTCATTCCAGGCACAAAACCGTTTCCATTTTGCGGAGTAAGCTTTTCTAGTAGACGGCCTTCTGGCCTCCAAAATGACATCCTGCACCTCCTTGGAGAGTAGGGTCTGTTGTGATGTTAAGGAATCTTCCATGCGGCCAGACTGAGTGTTTTCAGCTGACTGTGAAGAGTTTTGAAGCTGTGCTGAGTCAGAAGAAGAGGCATTAGA
The DNA here is from genome assembly GCF_019279795.1 of Protopterus annectens. Taxonomy (NCBI): domain Eukaryota; kingdom Metazoa; phylum Chordata; order Ceratodontiformes; family Protopteridae; genus Protopterus; species Protopterus annectens. Next base: position 1,198,344,142 of record NC_056744.1, read on the forward strand.
GGTAAGGTCCATGGAGGGGAATGCGTCAGGCTCCTCAGGAGTGGGTACCAGTGCTGTCTTGGCCAGACTGGAGCAATGAGAATCATCTTTGGTCTGTCTGCTCTGGTTTTTAATAGAACTTTGGGCAGCAGAGGTAGAGGTGGAAAGGCATAAACTGTCATTGTTGTCCAACTGAAAGAGAAAGCGTCCACTCTCCAGGCCTGTGGATGAAAAGTCCTTGAGCAAAATTTTGTCAATTGGTGATTTTTGTGGGAGGCAAAGAGATCTATGTCTGGCCTTCCCCATGCTTGAATTATCTCTGTAAAAACTTGAGGATGCAACTTCCATTCATGTGGATCTGTCATGTTTCTGCTTAGGTTGTCTGCCAGCGTGTTTTCCTTGCCTGGCAAGTATTGTGCTTGAAGTTCGATTTGTAATTCCAGAACCATGTTCCAAAGTGACATGGCCAGCCTGCATAGGGGGTATGAATGGGTTCCTCCCTGTTTGTTTATGTATCACATTACTGTGGTGTTGTCTGTCCTTATCAATAGCTGACCTGGATGCAGAAGGTCTTTGAAAGCTATAATAGCATTTATTACTGCTAGCATTTCCTTTTGATTGATGTGAAGGTGCTTTTCTTTTTGGGACCATTTGCCCTGAATGCACCGATCTGTCATGTGCGGCCCCCAGGATGACTTGATTTGCTTGAGGCTTGCAGAATGGGAGACCTGTGTTTGTTTGGCATGCTTGAGCCCACCACAGAAATTCCTTTTGAAGACATGGAATTAGTGGTATTATTGTTTCCAAACTGTGGCTGTGTTGAGACCATAGGTTTTTCAGGTACCATTGAAGTTTCCTCATATGCAGCTTTGCACATGGAATTAGTAGGATGCAAGATGCCATGAATCCCAGAGCCTGCAGGATTTTCCTTGCAGTCAGCCTGGTGAAATTGGCTAGTGTTCTGAAGTATTGGGTTAGTTGCCCCTGCTTCTCTGGTGTGAGGTAGGCCCATCTGGGTGTTTGTGTCCAAGTTGGCACCCAGGAAAATTATTTTCTGAGAGGGTATTAGCCTTGATTTCTTTTTGTTGACTGTGTATCCCAGAGAATTCAACAACATTATTATAAAAGCCAGATGTTTCAGAAGTATGTGCTTGCTGTCCGCTTGGATCAGGCAGTCGTCCAAATATGGGTATACTTGTATCCCTTGAAGTCTGCAGTAGGCAATTACTGAGGCCAGGCATTTTGTGAATACTCTGGGTGCAGTAGATAAGCCAAAGGGCAATGCAGAGAATTGATAATGGGTTGAACCTGCAAGAAATCTGAGGTACCTTCTGCAATTTTGTCTGATTGGGACATGCAGGTATGCCTCCTTGAGGTCCAATGTCACCAGCCAAGACTCCTTGCCCAGCATGGGAAGAAGCTGCTGTAATGTGAGCATCTTGAATTTTGGAACGAGTAAAAATGTGTTTACTACGGATAGGTCCAAAATAGGTCTCCAATCTTTTCCCTTCCTTGGTACCGGGAATAGTCTGGAATAAAAACCTTGACCTTGTTCGTGAGTAGGTACCTCTTAAATAGCTTTCATGTCCATGAGATCTGAAATTTGTCTTTGTGCCTCTGCCCTTTGATTGTGTGGCAGGTTTGGCATGCTTCTCATTTTTGGAAGGCTGTGAAAATGGAATCTGTAGCCTCTGTTTACAATGTCCAGGATCCATTTGTCTTTTGTGACAATATGCCAATTTTTTGAAAATAATGCCAGTTTTCCACCTAAGGTGCTGCCATTTGAGCCTTGCTTGGCATGCAAAGGGGAAAGTCATTGGGCTTGCTTTCTGAATGGCTGTGAATTATCCTCACCATCTCTTTGTGTAGGAGCTTGCCATTGTCTGCCTCTAAACGATCCTTGAGATTGCCCTCTGCCCCTCGGGCGCCTGCATCTACCTCTTTGGGGTCTGTCCGTGGCTGGAAAGGACCAATTTTTGGAAGGCCAATTTCTACTGAAACGTGGAGGTTGTACCTGTAGAAAATCTTTCACTGTTTGCATTGATTTAGCCTTTTCCTCCATTTTCTTTAATACCTCCTCAGCTTTAATAACAAATAATGCATCCTTTTGTAGAGGGGCATCTAGTAATTTAGCTTTGACATGATCTGGTAAGGTTTGCTCCTTGAGCCAGGCATGTCTACGTATGACTGATCCTGTAACAGCAGCTCTACATGAGGCCTCTAGAGCATCAAAACCACATTGCAAGGTATGTTTACCCACTTGTTCTGCACTATGCATCAAATCCTGCAACTCCTTCAAGTCTGGTTGTTCAGGTTGTGACATTTTACTTCTCAACTGTGATAACAGAAACTGTTGGTACTTTAGCATATGGAACTGGCAGTTTAATGCCCTCATGGTTAAGGTGGCCGAGGTGTATACCTTTTTTCCCCACCTTTCTAAGGATCTGGAATCTCTCTCCGAAGGTAATGGGTTTTTAGCAGTGGAGGCCTTAATTCCCTTGGGGCCCTGTGAGATAGTTTCTGGGTCAGCTGCATGGCTTTTGTATAAAAATTGGTGTGAGTCACGAACCCGGTAGTACCTGTCAGGCTTGACTGGGGCTGGAGGTAAAGAATCCGGGTTAAAGCAGGCCTCCGAGTACACATCATCTAGTATGTCTAAGACAGGAGATATAGCCAGAGGCCTGTGCTGGGGTAGCAAGAGAAAATTCCTAAGCCTTTTCTTGGAATCTGAGTACTCTTGGCCTTCCCAGTGGAAGTGTTCCCTTAAGGTATGCAAGGTTTCCCCAAATGAGTAATCCTCTGGGGGGGAGACAGAGGGAATGGACTCCTCAGCATCAGAATCTTCAAAAGGGGAGTAAGAATGTTCCTGTTCATCAGAGTGCTCTGAAATAATGGAGGCGTGGTCAGAGGAGGGGGATTCTTCCTCCACTCTGGGCCTTTTGTCCGGGGGGGGGGGGTTGAGAACCCCTGATAAGAGTAATCAAATCCTCAGCCATTTTAAGCATCTGTTTTTTAGGCATGGGGCCTGGAGAAGGGCCCTGTGGAGCTTGTCTCTTAGAATGCATGGCTGCTTTAGACTTAGTGAAAGCCTTGATAGAAAAAGAAGAGGAAGGTCTGAAGACACCTTGAAAGGAGGCAGACCTGTCTACATTTTGAGATTCACCACCAAGAGTGGCTTCGGTATCTGTAGTCGGGGTGTGGGCCGAGGAGCCAGCGACCTTGGGCACAGAAGACACCACCAATGAAGTGTCGTCGGTAGGCAGGGGCTGCGTAGGTGCCTTGCTGAGAACCGGACCACCTGTAGTCGGCTTTGGCGTGGTGTCGGTAGAGGCCGCGGACCTCGTGTGTCAGTCCTTATCTTTGCATTTTTTAGACAAAACTGGAGTCGGAGTATCCGACGACATAATATAGTTAAATTTTTTGCCAAAATAGTGCTGGGCTAACTCCTCCCCACGCTTAATGGTGCGTTTGTTGAATGTAGCACAAAAACAACAGACCGAGACATCGTGGTCTGGGCATAAGCAAGGAATGCAGAGGGAATGAAAATCCTTATGCGGTATTTGCTTCCTGCAAGAAATACAATTATTAACTTTGTCTGACATCGGTCTGAGGCAAGAAAAGTTTCCCCAACAGGGTACTTAGCTTTCAAGAAGACTTTGGTTGCAAAATTTTCGTAATTTCAGGAGCTGGCCGACCGGCACTTGCGAACTGCTTCTGCTTCGGGCACCGCACGGCAAGAAAGACTGAAGAAAATGGCGTCGGCTGGTTCTTTTATACCCCTGGCACACTGACGTCAGGGAAGAAGCGACGACAATCGACGCCGGACCTAGACTTTGGAATTCGGCCGACCGAGGACCCGCCTGACGGCAGGAGAAAGTACAGTTTTGTACCTACCATAAATGTAGATGTCCGATAGGAATGCATCTGCAGTCCTAACAAATGGGTTGTCCTGTCGTCAGGCAGCCCCTCGGTCGGCCGGATTCCAAAGTCTGGGTCTGGCTTCGGCTGGTGTCGCACTTCACCCGACGTCATAGCTGCAGTTTTTCGGGTATAAAGGCATCAGCCGACGCCATTTTCCTCAGTGTTTCTTGCCCCAGATGCCAGGTGCCCTCTTGGAAGGCTAAATTTGGATAAATGCCAATGTTTCCAAATAATAGAGAGTAAACACAAATAATAAGCATGTATGTACATATATACAAACAAATACACCATAATAGATCCCCCCCAGCTAGCTATAAGGTGGGTAAATACCCTAGGAGTACCACAGAGGGGAAGGCGGGTGGGTAATCCTGACTGCAGATGCATTCCTATCGGACATCTACATTTATGGTAGGTACAAAACTGTACTATGTCCTTCAAGGATGTATCTGCAGTCCTAACAAATGGGTAGAATACCATAGCCAAACTAGGGGAGGAGGAAACAGGATAGTTTATGGTGTAGATAGAATCCCTTGCAGAACAGCAGAGGCAAAACCTGCTCGGGATCTAGAGTATAAAGGTAAATTATAATGCTTGGCAAATGTATGCATGGAGGTCCAAGTAGCAGCCTCTATAATGTCCTTGGTAGCCACTCCTCTTAAGAAGGCTGTGGTAGTGGCTGTGGCCCTTGTAGAGTGAGGCCTGATGTTTTCTGGAGTTTTCTTTCCATGATGAGAGTAACAAAATCTAATGCAATTTCCTATCCACTTTGAGATTGTCTGTTTTGAAATTGCTTTTCCTTCCCTTCCTGGTGCATATGCTACCAGTAGCTAATCAGTTTTTCTGTTGCCCTTGGTTCTGTCCAGGTAGTAGCGTAACTGTCTGTGAACATCCAAGGTATGTAGCAGTCTTTCTCCCCTGTTCTGTGGGTTGGGAAAGAATGTAGGTAGGTGGATAGCCTGGTTTAAAGACACTCTGGATACCACCTTAGGCATAAATGAAGGATTTGTTCTCATGGACACTCTGTCTTGATGGAAGATCAGGAAGGGTTGTACTGCCATTAAGGCCTGTAGTTCAGAAACCCTTCTTGCTGAAGTGATTGCTAGCAGGAAAGCAGTTTTCCATGATAAGTATTGCATCTCTGCTGTTGCTGCTGGTTCGAAAGGAGGGAGTGTCAATTTTTCTAGCACAAAGTTCAAGTCCCAAGCTGGCAATGGTGGTTTTCTGGGAGGTTTTACATTTTTGATTCCCCTCAGAAACTGTCGGAGCAGAGGGTGTGAGAAGACTGGAGGATCCAAGCTGTATTCTGCTGAAATAGCTGATGCATGTATTTTTATGGAAGAATAGGACAGGCCTGAGTGTAAAAGTTCTGCCAAATATTCCAGGATGCTGGCTATGTTTACCAGTGACACATCCTCTCCCCTTGCAGTACTCCAAATGTTATATCATTTCCATTTTGCTGCATAATTCTTTCTTGTTGAGGGTCTGCGAGCCTCACGTATAATGTCTTTAACCCTTTGTGATAACTGTGGGTTAATTGATCTTATGCAATGTTCCAGGCAGTCAGTTGCAGGGTTTTCAGGTTTGGATGCAGGTTGCTGTAGTTGTTCTGTGTTAACAGTAATGGAACCAGGGGTAGTGTCCATATTTGTTCTCGAGACAAGCTCCTTAGTAATGGGTACCAATGTTGCCTTGGCCAGTCTGGAGCTATCAGAATGACCTTCGGACGGTCCTCTTTGATCTTCAGTAGCACCTTGTGCATCAAAGGAAGAGGTGGGAATGCATATGCTGTCAAGGTCCCTCCAACTGAAAGATAGGGAGTCCACTTTCCAAGCTAGTGGATGGTACGTCCTTGTGCAGAATTTCTTTAGCTGGTGATTGTGTGGGGATGCAAATAAGTCTATTTCTGGGAGTCCCCATTTTCTTGTAATGGTTTTGAAGATGTCCGGATGCAGCATCCATTCGTGGGCATCCATGGTAGTCCTGCTTAGTATGTCTGCTAGTATGTTTTCTTTTCCTGGTACAAAAATTGCCTGTAGCTGAATGTTGTAGCTCAGAGCCACATTCCATAAGTCCAGTGCCATCCGGCATAGAGGATATGAATGGGTGCCTCCCTGTTTGTTGATGTACCACATCACTGTGGTGTTGTCTGTCCTTATCATCAAGTGGCCTTCTTGGAGGAATGGTCTGAATGTCTGGATTGCCAATTTTACTGCCAGCATTTCCTTTAGATTTATGTGCAGGTGTAACTGGTCTTGAGTCCATAAGCCTTGTATGCGCTTGTCTAGCATGTGGGCCCCCCATCCGAGGTCCGAGGCGTCCGTCGTGATGGTTTGGCTTGGTCGAGTGCTTTTGAAGGGCAATCCTGTGTTTGACTGGCAGGCCTGAGCCCACCATAGGAACTCCTGCTTTAAGCATGGGATTATTGGAATTTTGGTTTCTAGGCTGTGCTTGTGTTGAGACCATAAATTCTTTAGGTACCACTGTAGTTTTCTCATGTGCAGTCTGGCATGAGGTACCAGGATTATGCAGGATGCCATGAAGCCCAGGACATGTAGTACTTTTCTTGCTGTAAGATGACTCTGCTTTGTCAATGCCAAGAAGTAGAGTGGTAGTTGCTCCTGTTTTTCTACGGTTAAGGATGCCATTTGTTTTGTTGTGTCCAGTTCTGCACCCAAAAAGGTTATTCTCTGGGATGGTATCAGTCTTGACTTTTTTATGTTGACTGTGTATCCCAGGGCTTGTAGCAGGTAAATGACTCTTTGTAAGTCTTCTGTTAACTTGTTGGTGCTGTCCGCTTGTATCAGGCAGTCGTCCAGGTATGGGTAAATTTGTATTCCCTGAAGTCTGCAATGGGCAATCACTGATGCCAGGCATTTCGTGAATACTCTGGGCGCAGTAGATAAGCCAAAGGGCAATGCTGAGAATTGATAATGCTCTGATCCTGCAAGAAATCTGAGGTATCTTCTGCAATTTGGTCGAATGGGGACGTGCAGGTATGCCTCCTTGAGATCTAGAGTTACCAGCCAAGTCTCCTTGCCCAGCATGGGAAGAAGCTGCTGTAGAGTCAGCATTTTGAATTTTGGAACAATGAGGAATGTGTTTAAAGCGGACAGGTCGAGAATAGGCCTCCATTTGCTCCCTTTTCTTGGTACCAGGAAGAGTCTGGAGTAAAATCCCTTTCTTTGTTCCATAGATGGTACCTTCTCCACGGCTCTCATCCTTAATAACTGAGATATTTGTTGTAGAGCTTCTGCCTTTTGAGTTGGAGGTAGGTTTGGCATTCCTCTCTTTGCTGGTAGAGTATGGAAATGAAACCTGTAACCTTGATCTATGGTTTGTAAAATCCACTTGTCCCCTGTGATGTAATGCCAGTTTTTTGAAAATAAGGCTAGCTTCCCGCCTAAGGGTGCTTCTAGCTGTTCCCTGGTAGGCGGTGCTAGAGCCAAGTCACTGTGTTTGTCCTGTTGCAGTGGTGGTGGCTGTGTCTGTGCCTCGTTGATTGTTACCCTGCCACTGGCGGCCCCGGTAGGCACCTCTGGACTGATTTCTGCCTCGATCTCCTATTCCTGCCTCTTTGTGCCTTAGAGGAGTCTGGAAAGGACCAATTCTTGGAGGGCCAGTTCCGGCTAAACCTTGGAGGTTGGACCTGTAGGAAATCTTTCACTGTTTGAACAGATTTTGCCTTCTCCTCCATCTTCTTCAGTACCTGTTGTGCAGGAGAACCAAATAAGTTGGCCTTGTCCATGGGCGCATCTAATAACTTTGATTTGACGTGGTCAGGTAAGGCCTGCTCTTTCAACCAGGCATGCCTTCTGATAACTTGCCTGTCATGGCTGATCCAAAGGAAGCCTCCAGTGCATCATAGCCGCATTTTAAAGAATGGTTACTAACTTGTTGAATGTTATGTACCATCTCCTGAACATACTTCTTATCGGTAGTAGTAATCTCTGGATCTGACCGACCGGCACTTGCGAACAGCTTCTGCTTCGGGCGCCACGCGGCAAGAAAGACAGGGGAAAATGGCATCGGCTGATGCCTTTATACCCGAAAAACTGCAGCTATGACGTCGGGTGAAGTGCGACACCAGCCGAAGCCAGACCCAGACTTTGGAATCCGGCCGACCGAGGGGCTGCCTGACGACAGGACAACCCATTTGTTAGGACTGCAGATGCATCCTTGAAGGACATCCCATCTGTTATGACTGCAGCTGTATGCACGATGAACATCGAGAGAGGATTTCTCTGCGTTTACCTGAAATCTCAGACTCAGAAAAAAAGTTTTTCTCATTCGTTTTTTTAACCACAGCCAGCAATTCTTGACAGGAAGGCATCTCTAAAGCTGGCAAAACAGAACAAACAGCTGCAGGCTGAAAAAAATCCACTTATAGCAAATACTTTTTTTTTGGGGGGGTGGGGGGGCTCTTGTATTTAGGTTCATAGGTTCATAGGTTCATACTAGGCTATCTGCCCGAGGGCATTTACAAGCCTAGCCCATCGTTTTGTGGCTTAGGCCACCCCTTTAGTATGGGGAACTATACCCATTATTTTTCTGTGCCTCTGTCGAGCAGTGACACTGAGGTAATCCCTGGGGTATATCTGCGATCTCCCATCCATTGGTCAAGATTTCTCTTGAACAAGGCCAGCGAGGTGCTCTGCCTCACATGTACCGGGATTTTGTTCCACAGCATAGGGAGTCTTTGGGTGATGAATCTATCCCTCCAGCACGTCCTATTAATAGCCGTGTCAAGGTTTAAGTCTCCGCCCTTGTGGCTCTGATGGATCTAGATTTTTGAGGTGAAGCATATTCATCAAATCTGGGTTTGACATGGCCTTGTATGTTAGGCAAAGGTCACCTCTGAGCAGCGTAAGCGACTGAATAGAGCTGGAGTTCTTTCAGTCGGGCAGCATAGGACAGATTTTTGAGACCCTTTATCCTTTTGGTGAGGAACTTTGTGGCCTCTCCAGCTGCTGCAAGTGTCGGGTCAGATACATTCGAATGGGGCATTGTACTCAATCATTGGTCTGATGAGTGATGAGTAAAGGGAGACTATGACCTCCCTTGATCTAGATGAGAATCCCTTCATGATAAGGTGGGCAATGTAGAAGGTCTTCCTAACTACTTTAGCTACATGGGTGTCGAATGACAGACTACTATCAACCTGGGTCCCCAGGTCCCTGATAACTTCTTCTGTGCTCAGTGGATTGCCACCTATTTGGTAGCTAGGGGTAACCTTGTTTTTCCCGAAGGGTATGACTATGCATTTTTGGCATTTAACTTTAGGCGTGGCTCTGGCACCAGTTATCCGCTTCTGTGAGACCCTTCTGAAGGATATCTGTGTCAGATGTGTTTTCTACTATGGCCAGTTTGCAGTCATCTGCAAACTTTGTCAGCCATAACCCTCCTGTGTTTGCTTGTACTGAAAAGTAGATGCCAAACAAGAGTGGGCCCAGGACTGAGCCCTGTGGGACACCACTTGTGACAGGCTTTGAGTCTGACATGGCGCCAGCAGCTCTGACCCTGTGGGTTCTGTCACTCAGCCAGTTTGCAACCCATCTTGTGATGTATGGGTTGACATTTAAGCTGATGAGTTTTTCAATGATACCCGAATGGGGTATTGTATCGAAGGCCTTAGCCAGATCGAGGTAGGCTGTATGGACTGCCTTTCCTCATCAATGGCTTTGGTGACTGTTTCAAAAAGTCAACCAAGTTTAAAAGGCATGATCTGCCTTTGACAAAGCCAAACTGGGTTGGATCCAAAGTCTGCAAATTCCCTATGTCTTTATTTATGAGGTCCATTATGATCCTCTCCATGGCTTTGCAGATAAGGCTTGTCAAGCTAATGGGCGGTAATTTCCAGGGTCGGTGGAGGCACCGCCTTTGTGAAGTGGTACCACAGTTGCAATGCGCCACCCTGGCACGTATCCAGAGGTAAGACTTTGATTAAACAGCTGTCCTAGCTGTGGGTTTAATTCCTCATTGAGTTCATGGAGCACACAGCCGGGGACACCATCAGGTCCCATGGATGCTGTGTTTTTGCTTTGGAGAGAGCAGTTCTCACTTGGGCTGGAGATGTTTGGGGGCTGCAATCGCTTGGTATAGATATCTCTCCTTTGGGGGAGGGAGAAGTTTGCACTGAACCTGTCAGCCAGTATGTTGGCAATGTCTGTAGGATCAGTAATCTTCACATCATTTTGAACTAGCTCTGAGCATATCTGGGAGTTTCCTCCCAGGTTTCTAACATAGCTAAAGAAGGCCTTATGATTGTCTTTTGAGTCTTTAGCTATTTTTCTCTCGAAATTTGCTTTGGATGATTTTATGAGAGCTCTTAGTTTTCACTTATAGTGATCAAGGGTGTCTTACCTTTTAAGGATTTTGCTCTATCTTGTAGTAGCTTCCTCCTTTTGTTGTAGAGTTTGTTTATGGCTGGGGTCCACCAGACTGGATGCTTGCCTTTGGTACAAAGAGTCTTTGTTTTGCTTGGGATTGCCTTATCCATGCAGTCCTGCAGGTGCTGGTAGAAGGCATTTGTAAGTGATTCAGCGGCTTGAGTACTGTTTTCCCGCTCGGGGCCTTAAAGGAGACCACACTAGTCTTTAGAAGTGTGAAGTCGGCTTTGAGAAGTTCTTTACTGTGGTCTTTTTTTATTTCAGGTGGGGTGGGATGAGGACCTCCAGCGAGATTAGTTTGTGGTCTGATCTCACCAGTGAGGGGTACACCTCGTGTTGAACATTGTGCTCCCATGTTCGTGATGATGAGATCAAGTATGTTATCTCCTCTTGTGGGATGGTGACTAGTTGTTCCATGGCATTTGAGTTTATGAATTCCAGGAACTTTTGGGCTAGGGTGTTTGGGCTTGAGTAGTGTTCCCAGTCTATATTAGGGTAATTGAAGTCACCTAGTATGATGGTGTTTGGTGATACATTTATCCTCTAGTGTTTTCAGGAAGGCCATGTGAGGTTCCTGAGTTTGTGAGGGTGGCCTGTAACATGCTACAATTTGCAGAGCAGTCTTGCCTATGGTTAATTGCACCTGGATGGTCTCCGATGCATCGTGCGTTGCCACCAGTCTTGAGGTGTGGGTGTCCTTGATGAATATGGATACCCTCCTTTCTTGGTATTGTCCAGATTTTGGGGCCGAACGCATGATATGAGGTAAAACCTGATAGCGGGGTGCTCTCAGGAGCCTTGAACCAGGTTTCTGTCACAGCACAGACATCGATGTTCTCCATACTGAGAAGGGCCTCGAGTCGTGCATTTTGAGATTTAGACTTCTGGCATTGAGCAGCATTACCCTTAGTTTTTTCCTTTTTGTGTTCTAGGGTGGTAGGTTTAGAATTTGAGCCTTGCCTAAAAAGGCACTATGGGGTGGCAAGAGCCTTTGCCAATATCCGAATCCCAGGGTGACAGGTGCAAGCCGCCCTTGCAAGCAGCGTGGCTTGTCCAGCATGTCATCCCAGGCAGACAGACACTGGATCCCCTTTGAATGACACCAGTGTTTAAGCCAATTGTTAAAGCTGATCATCTTATCTCTGTATTGTGGCATCATTCTTGGTGAAGGTAGGATACTGCTCAAGGTCAGGGTCATACCTGTCTGGGCTACATAATCAGAGAGCTCCTCAATGTCTCTTTTCATGTAGTCCAAGGAGGTACGTCTCAGGTCGCTTACACCAGCGTGGACAATGACTGAATCATATTTGTACCTGCTGTTGAGAGACCTGAGTGCTTGCGTTATGTGGCGGATTCTAGCCCGACAGGCAGCTTACTGTGACCTTCTCCTTACTCAGTCTGGTGAGCGGACGCCAGTGTGTCTGACTATGGAGTCACCAATGACTAGTGTGTCTGGCATTGTGTTTGGCCTTAAGGGCTGTGACTGTTTGACACTCTGACTGTGAGGTCTATGTGTTGCAGGTGTTGTGTTCTGAGGTGGTGGTTGTTTGGGTTTCTGCTTTGGTGGCCTCTGCTGTTTTGGTAGATTTTGATCAGAGCCTCGAGTATGTCTTTGTGTGTTTATGTGTATGATTTGAGGTTGTAATGGTAATATGTGAGACTGGGTCTATAGTGTGTGTGGTAACCTTCTCCTCCTGACTGGTCTTGCCAGTCCTATGTTGAGAGAGCTCAGCCTCCAGTTTGGCCGTAGTTGCATCTCGCATGTATTTGTGTTTTGTGGGAGGAGGAGAGGGTTGTCTGTGTACATGAGGCAATTGTAACATTGCCTCAATATTCCCAGGTTCACCAGCTGAGCAGGAGAGGACACTAGCAACTGATCCCTCGACATGCTAGAATGAATAGACAAAAAAAACTTTAAAAAAGATTCCGGGGGACGTGGGTGACCGAGAAATGGGGGGTTGCCTTTTTGGGGTACTATCTATGACAAGAGTGCCGTATCAAGGTAATAAGTACTGTAGGATAATACTGAAATAATTCCATCATTCTGGTAGCAGTATAAAAAAAAACATAACTCTTCAGATGGGAAATCTGAAGGAAAAACTTTCATCAAAATCAGATTCTCCATTCTGTGGAACAGGAATTTGAGAAACACAGTCCAAGTTTAATGCCTGTTTCTCAGACTGAGAATTTATCAGAGAGGAAATTAGTTTCCTTTAAAATGAACTGAAGACAGCCCAGCCAATCCTCTGGCAGCCCTAGATGACACAGGTGAAGAAAATTAAGCTCCTCAGAGCATTTTCACTAAAGAATAATGTCCACTCCCTCTTCAGATACCAATAGAAGTGCTTTTTCCTTGCCTGAAATGGACAGCTGAACAGCCACAGAGGGCCTGCCTGCCTCCCTGTTCTTAGTGGCTTCCCATGGGGGAACACTACAGGTACTGAGAGAAACTGATGAGGAGTAAAATGAAAAGACGACATTACAATGATACCAAGGTCATCAGTGGATGTGAAAGTTTAAAAGTCATTATGAAAAAGTAAAATATCTCAATTTGTACAGCGTCTTGTATAGATGTTTACAAAGAGACCTTATTCAAGTAATAAAGGACATATACAGAAAACTACCCCTCAGAATTTGAAAGGTTATCAAAGAGAAGTAAAAAATCAGCAGAAAACCTTTTTAGGAGATTATATAGGAATGAGAGTTGTACTAACTGGTTCTCTAGGAAAGCAGCTGATGTCAGAAACAGACTAACAAATTATATTAGCGCAGAGAGTAGTACAGATATTTTTATGAACAACAAACACTCTTATGATGGGGATGACTGTTTTGGTAGACTGGTAAGCTAGAAGAGTGTTACTCTCCATGCCTAAAATATTTGTAGGTATAATTTTCACAATGCAATTCGTCAGTCCTCCAGACAATTCTACGTCTACTGCAAGGCATAATTTTGTAAACTAAAATCACTTAATAAAATTGTTCACAAAAATAGCACAATACAAAGAAGTTATGTACTTACCATAACATTCCATCTGGGTTGTCCATTTTCATTCTTCCTCAACATATGGGCTTGGATCCAATTCAACTGTTACGCCAGCTCGTGCACACCGACAAACTCTCAAGCTCCTTTCCTATCCATAATGCACCAAGCCTTTCTCCCCTCAGATCCTGTTTACAGCTTCAGAGAGACAGAGAGAGAGAGAGAAAGACTATAAAAGAATTGCCATACCTGGAGTTCAACACAAGGGACATGGGATCTCATTCCTCCAGATGTCATTTGAGGGAAATGGAGGGTGAGGAGTTGAGGAAGAATGAAAACTGACAACACAGATGGAATGTTATGTTAAGTACATAACTTCTTTATCTGATGTTGTCCATTTTCATTCATTGAGTCCCCAGCTACAAAACTTCCTGGGTGGACTCTAAGGAAGGATATTCCTGAGTATGGTTGAGCCAAAGGCCACTCTTCCCCTCGAGACCAGATCACATTTATAATGACTGATAAAGGTATGAGGATTTGACCAAGTAGCAGCCACACAAATATCGTCCATGGATGCTCTAGCCTGGAATACAGTGGAAGTAGCCATGCATCTAGCTGAATGGGCCTTTGATGGATTTGGGAGGGAGAGATTCAATTTAGTACAGACAAATGAAAAATAATTTGTCAACCATTTGGCTATAGTAACCTTTGTGATCGATTTGCCCATCTTGTGATGAGCAAAGGAAACAAGGACCTGGTCTGTCTAATTTGTTTTGTCCTGCGCAGGTAGAAGTGCAACTGTCTATGAACATCCAGTAAGTGCAGCATACACTTTCCTTTATTCACAAAGTTTGGGAAGAATACTGGCAGGTTAATGGCTTGGTTAATGCAGGATTCTGACACCACCTTAGGTAGGAAGGAAGAAATTACAGTTGTGTACACTTACCATAAATGTAGATGTTCGAGTGTATTCACTGTTGCAGTCATTACATTTGGGTAATCTGCTGGCAGGTTGCCCTCAGTTGGCCTGATTAACAAAGTCTTGGGTCCTGCGTCGGTTGCAGTCCCTTCTTCCATGATGCCAGGTCATCAGGGGTATAAAACATGCACCCGACGCCATTACATCAGTTTTTCTTGCCCCAGATGTCAGGTGCCCCCCAAACGGGGAGCCAAAAATATATAATAACAAAAGCATACCTTCAAACAAAAGCAAATACACCAAAAAGGATTATAAGTGTAGTAAAAGAAAGTAGAGGCATAATAAGAGAAAAAACAGGGGGCTGGAGGGAGGGTAACCAGGACTGCAACAGTGAATACACTGCATAGATTTAGCTTTATCTTCCATCTTTTTTAGAATGTCTTCAGCCTTATTACCAAAGAGGCGGTCCTGTTGTATAGGAGCATCCACCAGTTTTGCTTTAACATGATCAGGCAGAGATTGCTCTTTGAGCCAAGCATGCCTCCTTAGCACAGACCCAGTTACAGCAGCCCTGCAAGAGGCCTCCAAAGAATCAAAACCACACTGCAAAGTTGTTCAGCTGAATGCAATAAATCCTGTAAATCTATTTTCCACACAGTCAGAAATCGACATCATTTTCTGATTTAAGCAGTCCCATGATATGCTGCTGATATTTTAGCATATGGAATTGACACTTTAAAGCCCTGATTGCCACAGTTGCAGAAGTGTAGACCTTCTTACCCCATCTATCCAGTGCCCTGGAATCTCTATCAGCTGGGGTAGGATTTTTAGCAGTACAAGCCTTAATGCCCTTGGGGCCCTGAGAAATGGTTTCAGGATCCGCAACAGGATTTTTGAAAAGGAATTTGTGGGAGTCAGGAACCCTGTAATATCTGTCTGGCTTACAAGGAGCCAGAGGTAGAGAATCAGGAGCCATACTAGATTCTGAAAATACATCAACAATGTCTAGAAAAGGAGGTATAGCCAAAGGTATATGTTGAGGAAGAAGAAGAAAATCCCTAAGCCTCTTTTTAGATTCAGAGAAATCCTGACTTTCCCAGTGGAAATGTTCCCTTAAGGTATGTAAAGTTTCCCCAAAAGAAAAATCCTCAGGGGGAGAAGCAGAAGGAATGGAATCCTCTGCATCAGAGCCCTCATAAGTAGGTATAGACAAATCCTGTCCATTAGAAGAGTCAGAAGAAATAGAATCCTGTTCAGAAGATTCATAGTCAATTTCTTGCCTAGGCCTCTTAGAAGGGGGTGGGGGGGGGTTGACTATCCCCGATTAGAGTAATTACATCTTCAGCCATTTTGATCATTTGTTTTTAGGCATAGGGGCCTGCACAAGTGGCCAAGGCGTCAGTTGTTTAGACATAGTTCGAGTTTTTGGCCTTAATAATGAAGATGTCGTCGGTTTAATATACAAATCTGTAGGCCTGAATACACCCTCAGAAGCTAGTGCCTGCACAGCGGCTCCAGACCCATCCAAGGTAGAGACTTCCACGGGTTCCAAAATTGAAGCATCTCACAGCATACCGGAGTCTGAATGGGTCTCAGTAGAGGCCTGCAAATCAGAGGTAGTGGGTATCAGGGGCTGCGAAGCGCCTCACCGAGTACCGGTGAACTGGTGATAGGCTTAGGAAAAGTGTCATCCTCAATGGCCTGTCTCTGTCTTTTTCTTTGTGTTTTTTAGGTATTCCGGTAGTCGGACTGCTAACCGACGTCATTTCTGGATAATTAAACCGTGAGCAAAAATATTTAGAAGCAAAAGTGCACTGACGACGGCCTGTGCATTGATTAAATAAAGCACAGTACCGACAGCAAGGTATGTTGTGATCAGGGCCTAGGCAAGGAATACAGTACAAATAAAAGTCCTTATGAGGTTTTGCTTCAAACAAGTAATACAATTATTAACTTTTACTGACATCGGTAAGGAGCAAGAAAAAGTTTCCCCAATGGGGTACTTAGCTTTTTAGTTGAAGACTTCTGTTCTGAAACTCAAAAACGAAAATTTCAGGAGTCGGCCGACTGGCACTTGCAAATTGCTTCTGCTCTGGGCACTGCGCGGCACGAAAGACTGATGTAATGGCGCCAGCTGCATGTTTTATACCCCCTGACGACCTGACGTCATGGATGAAGGGACAGCAACTGACGCAGGACCCAAGACTTTGTTACTCAGGCCGACTGAGGGCAACCTGCCAGCAGATTACCCAAATGTAATGAGTGCAACAGTGAAACACGAAGAACAGTTAGTTATGTACTCACCATAAAAATCGATGTATGTGGTCCATCTCGCCTACATTCTTTACTCATGGGTTCGGAGCCGAGAATCGCCTCCGACTCGGCCAACTATTCTCTAGCAGGAAGTCTGTAATTGGCTAGGCTAATCCGGTATCCCAAGATGCACCTTGCACCTTGCCCTAGCCCCAGATCTTGTATGCAGTCATACCAATCATAACCCATACACAACCAATACTGGAAGGAATTCTAGCCAAGGAAGAAAAAGCAACTGACCTTGAAGGGTTCACAGAGCCAGTATTCATCCAAATCCTCTAGGAAGGGGGCAGGTGGGAGGGTACGTAAGAATGTAGGCGAGATGGACCACATACATCGATCGTTATGGTGAGTACATAACTAACTGATGTTATGTGGTCCTATCTTGCCTACATTCTTTACTCACGGGACAGCGTCCCCAGCACCTCTATCCTGGGAGGCTCATAGGAAGATACTCCTGAGAACCGTGGAACCAAAGGAAGCCCGGCCCCTAGAAGCCACGTCCAGCTTGTAATGAGTAATAAAGGTGTGAGAAGAGGCCCAAGTGGCCGCAGCACAAATATCATCCAATAAAAGCCTGGCATGGTAAGCTATCGATGTAGACATTGTCCTGGTAGAGTGAGCTTTGATGGGAAAAGGTAAACTTCTGCCTGCTGATGAGTAGATGAAGGAAATACAATCTTTGATCCATTTAGAAATTGTGCACTTGGAAATAGGACAACCTGCTCTGTTCTCTGAAAAGGACACAAACAGCTGATCAGACTTCCTAACATGTTTAGTCCTGTCTAAGTAGAACCTCAATTGTCTGTGCACATCCAACTGATGGAACCTGAACTCTGCTTTATTGGAAAAATTTGGAAAGAACACTGGTAACTCGATAGATTGATGGAGATTAACAGTGGATGACACCTTTGGAAGGAAGGACGGGTTGAGTCTCAGGGAAACTCTGTCCTTATGAAAGGTCAAATACGGAGGTTTAATGGACAGAGCTTGAAGTTCTGATACCCTTCTGTCCAATGTAATGGCTATTAGAAACGCCGTCTTCCAAGATAAAAATTTCAATTCACAGGTGGCAGCCGGTTCAAACGGTGGTGAAGTGATGGCTTGTAGCACAAGGTTTAGATCCCATGGCATGACAGGCTCTGAAACAGGAGGGCGAAATAACCAAGCGCCTTTCAAGAAGGCCTTACAGAGTTTGTGGCCCATAAGAGAGGGCTCGTAAGATGTGTGGAAATTGGAAATTGCAGCCAATTGCACTTTAATGGTAGCGGGCGCAGAGCCCTGACGGAAAAGCATGGCTAAAAAATCTAATTCCGATGGAATTAGGGCTGTGAAGGGGTCCAAACCTTGGGCCTGAGCCCAAATGGAGAATCTCTTTCATTTGCTGGAATAAATCTTTCTGGTAGAGGACTTATGCGATGAAGAAAAGATGTGTACCACCTCAGGTGAAAAGGAATGCCGTCTAACTAGTGATGGAAGTGGAGCAGCCAGGCTGTCAGCCTGAGGGTTCGCAGGGATGGATGGAGCTGACCTGACATGTGAATCAGGAGGTCTGGCACTGGGTCCAGAGTCCAAGGACCGTCCACTGCGTACTGCTGAAAAAAGGGGAACCATACTTGTTGAGGCCAGTGTGGAGCAATAAGAATCATCCTGCTTCCCAAGGATATGGCTTCCTGAATCACTCTTGATAACAGAGGAAACGGAGGGAAAGTGTAGACCAGATCGGGGGGCCAATCGTGGGCTAGAGCATCCCTGGGTGACTCCCCCTGTGGGGGGATCAGTATGAAGTACTCACTGCATTTGGCATTGAGGGGACTGGCAAAGAGATCACAGCAAGGCTGACCCCACCTGTTGAAAATTTGAACCGCCACTCGGTTGTTCAGGGACCACTCGTAAGGCATCAGAATAGCTCTGCTCAGCCTGTCCGATCACATTGGACTTTCCCGGAATGTACGTTGCTACTAGGAACCGTTGGGAAGATACTGCCCAATGCCACACTCACATGGCCTCTCTGCAGAGGGGATAAGACTTGGTTCCCCCTTGCTTGTTCAGGTACCACACTACGGACATGCTGTCCGAGTGAATCACAATCGTTCCCAGAGGTAGAGAGTCTTGGAGTGCTCGCAACGCTAGAAACACCGCTCTCATCTCCAGAACATTGATGTGCAGATGTACCTCGTGATCTTGCCACGTGCCTTGGACCGTCCTGCCAAGATAATGCCCCCCCCACCCTATCTGGGAGGCGTCCGTGGTCACTGTGGCCACTGGAGACATAGGAATCAAGCTCCTCCCTTTGTCCAGATTGGAGGAACGTAGCCACCAGTGGAGGTCCTGTTTGCACCGTTCCGTGAGAAGTATCAAGTGGGAAAGAGGAAGTTTCTGAAATGACCATTGGGCCGAAAGGAGCCATTGCAGAATCCGCATGATTAACCTGGCCAGAGACACCAGCATGATGGTGGCGGCCATGGAGCCGAAAACCTGGCCTGAACTCTTTTGAGGGGCAACAGTGTGTGGATCTGAGACTGCAGCACTCTTATTCTCTCTTGTGGCAGAAAGGCCCGCATTTGAACAGAGTCCAGCTCTGCGCCTATAAAAACAACACGGTGTGAGGGCAGCAAGGCAGATGTTTCCCAATTTAAAGTAATTCCTAGTTGTTGACAAAGTGCTATGGTAGTCTCCCTGGCTTGAATGAGCAGATGCCTGGTGGGGGTGGTGAGAAGCCAGTCGTCCAGATACGGAAACACCTGGAATCCCTAACGTCTCAGGTGAGCTGTCACCACTGCCAAACATTTGGTAAACACCCTGGGGGCTGTGGTGAGACCAAAGGGCAGGGCACGAAACTGGAAGTGACTGGCTCCTAGCCGGAAGCGTAAGTGACTCCTGGATGCCTTGTCCATTTTGATGTGGTAATAGGCATCCTTGAGATCGATGGAGCACATCCATACTCCTTTTTCCAGCAATGGAAAAATGGACTGAAGCGTGACCATTTGGAACTTGGACTTCAGAATGTAGTGATTCAGTCAACTGAGATCCAGAATGGGCCTCAGGTCCCCTGTTCTTTTCGGCACCAAAGAGAGTGTTGAGTAAGTTCCTGATCCGATATGGTCTGAGGGGACTGGTTGGATGACTCCTTGTTCTAGCAGCTTTGCAACTTCTAGTGCTGCTTGATCCCGTTGACTGGGTGGGATGTCTGGGATTCTTCTGACTGGAGGGGGTGTTGATAAAAAGGGGATAGTGTAACCTCCGGTAACTATTCGAAGCACCCAACGATCCTGGGTGATGCTTTCCCAGGCTTCCGGGTGCAACGAAATTCGGCCCCCGACTGGCTCCGGAGCAGCACAGTCGAGCAACGCCTCAGGAATGCTGAAAGGAAGCTCTGTGAAAGGAATAGCGGTCTCCCGAGTTGCGGGGGCCTCCTCTGCCTCTAGGATGGCGTCTTCCAGAATAATTGCCCGCTCCTCTGCCTCTGGAGGGGGACTCACCTTGAGCTGCGGGAAAGGACCTCTGAGACTTTTTGAACCACAATTTCCCTCCTCTCTGAGCCTTGGGGTAAGGCCTAGAAGGGAGAGAGAAACGGGCCCCTATGGCAGATAGGGTCTTTCCCTCCTGTTCGCATCTGATGAGGGTGTCTTTCACTTTGGTCCTGAAGAGAGAGGACCCATCAAAGAGGGCGTCAGTGAAGGAAGACTTAAAGGCCTCCACGAAATGACACAGGCGCATCCAGGCTTTCCTTCTGAGAGCTACACCTGAGCTAGCTGCCCTACTTGCCCCTTCGGCTGCATAAAGATATGAGCCTCATGGACGAGTTGACAATGGAACCAAGGGTAGACAACTGGGCGTTAACAGTCTGCGCTATCACCTCAGGTATGTTACCCATCAGAGTATCTCCTAGCTCCTTAAGGAGATCTCTTTGGAGCAGAGTGAAATGACAGAGGTAATACAGCGACCGCAAGGTAAAGGTCGCTGAAGACAGGGTACGCTTCCCGTACCGGTCCATACTTTTGGACTCCTTGTTATGGAGGATGGACAGAAGAAGCCTCTATAACTTCCTGCTGAGTGGCTGCCGCCACCACCAAGGCATCTACCGAAACCCTTTTGGTCAGGAACTCTTTCCCTGGGGGAGCGGAAAGGAACTTATTTGGATGTCTGGGAACCGGTTCCACGGAATCAGGGTTCTCGCCCACCCTTCGACAAATCAAATCCAGGAGTTCGTCGAAGGGTGGAGACACCCAGGAGGCGGAGGGTTGAGCTCCGAAGGCCTTGAGGAATACAGACTCCTCAGATGGGGTCTTGGAAGGCCAGTCGACTCTCTGCCTCAATGTCAGAGAAAGAGACGTCGTTGGAGGATGACTTGGGGGACCCCTCTGACTCCTCGAGGTCGGTATCAGAGGTGAGGGACTCATCCTGGGAGTCTATGTGCTTCCTCTTGCACAACTTCTTTCTGGGGGGGCTCCTCAGGCACCGATTCTGAGGGGCCCTCAGAAAGTAGGGGACTGCTCAAGGGGGTATCCCCAGACATTTGGGCTCCGCCATCCACAGATAGGGGGGGCACCAGAGGCTCTAGCCGGGGTGTAGGGGGATGGAGTGACCGATCCAGTTGATGTAACTGACAATCTAGCCAGTGCGCTCCTCATGGCCTCGAAGGCAGGTCCCCCCCGAATCAGAGGACCGACCCATCTCTGAGACCACGACCGGAGTCGAGATTCCCCGAGCCGATGCACTGAGAGGGAGACTCGGAACCGACAGGAGTCCCGAGGAATCCTCCTCGGGTCTGACTGAGGAAACCCGAGTACCGAAACCAGAGGACGGAACTAACATGGTTGGAGCCAACGCCGGCTCCAATAAACTCATCTGGAGTATCGCAGCCGACACAAGAACAACAATCAGTGCGGAGCACTCCGGCTCCGACCACACATGGGTGCTCGGAGGAGGAATCATCGGTACAGGGACTGGCTCCGGAGCCGACTGGGTCAGAGCCGAAAACAGATTTGCTAACACCGGCGACTGCAGGAGCCTCTCGACCACCCTATCCACATCCAAATCAGACAGCCTAGAGGATTTGGAAGAAATAGAAGGAGATCAGGATCTCCTACCTGCAGACTCATGCCTGACACTGGGTGACCGGCTCCGAATATGCTCCAATAATATCAGAGCCGAGGTTGACTCCAGTACAACAGATACCTTCTGCAGCCCCGAGGACAATGGAGCTGAGGAGGTAGTATCCATAACCGAAACCTTCTCCTGCGGCCCCGAGGACAATGGAGCCGAGGAGGAAGTATCCACTTTTGAAACCTTCTCCGACGGGTCCGAAGAGGCAGACGGAGCTGGAGATCTTTTCTTGGCCTTAGAAGGCTTGGACTTAGCACTAGAAGACGAAGAAGAATCTAAGGCCTCCCTCAAAGGAGGGCTTAATCAGGCCCTTTAAAATCAGTTTATTTTTTCTTTCCTGCAGTATCCTAGGGTTAAACACGTGGCAAAAACTGCAGGACTCTTGCAGGTGAATAACACCAAGACAATAAACACAGATGGAATGCCCATCTGTAATGGACATTTTGTAGCCACATTTGGTACACTTCTTAAACCCGGAGGGTTTATGTTCTTTCTGCTCTTTAGACATGGTAACAACCGCACAACACTTAGCCGACAGAGACAACACAAGAGGAAGGCGGGAAAAAAACAAAACACACTAATGACCAAGGAAACTCTAATTTAAACATTTCTTGGAGGGAAACAACTACCCACAAACACAAAAAACCAGCACAAAAAATACAAGGGAACAACACTGGAGAGGACTAGGTCCTCTAACTTAAAACAGGCCTAGCCCGCGAAACAGAGGGATACCACAAACAAACACAGTCCTCATAAACGCTCACAACAACTTGTCAAAAATAGAAGAGTAGCTATTAAAATAGCTTTTGCAATACAACTGACTACTAAAATACTTAGAAAAAGTATTCGAAAAGGGTACTTAGCCACAGCCAAGCGAGACCACGTCCTAACTCTACGAGCAGCAAATGAGATCTGGGGCTAGTGCGAGGTGCATCTTGGGATACCGGGTTAGCCCAGCCAATTAGAGACTTCGTGCTAGAGAATAGTTGGCCAAGTCGGAGCCGATTCTCGGCTCCGAACCCGTGAGTAAAGAATGTAGGCGAGATAGGACCACACATCATCTAGTATACAAAGTCATCCTGTCCTTGTGGAAAACTAAATATGAGGGATTAGAGGATAATGCTTGAAGTTCTGAAATTCTTCTAGCAGATGTAATAGCAACTAAAGACAGTCTTCCAGGTTAAGAATTAAACTCTTTAAAAATTCAAGAACACACTATATCCGACCAGAGAAAGGTTCTGCCCAACAAACAAATCTTCTCCATTTACTTCTGTAGTGTTTCCTTGTAGAGGGTTTATGGGATGATAACAGAATGGAACGGACAGGTGAAGACAGCATAGGTTTCCTGGCTATCAATGGAATTGGAGAAACCACGCAGTCAGATTAAGGTGTGAGATGTCTGGGTGAATCATGCCTGTCAGGTAAGACAGAAGATCTGGAGTCGGATCCAGAATCCAAGGTGGGTACAGAAGATGAGGCCAAAGAAGGGAGCCAAATTTGTCGAGGCCAGTAAGCTACAATTAGGATGACTTTGCTCTTCAACCTGGCTGCTTTCTGTAGGAATTTGGGAGTTAAAGGAGTTGAGGGATAAGTGTATAGAAGACCGGGGGGCCAACTGTGGAGTGCAGCATCCCTTGGTGACTCCCTTGGAGAAGGAGGGATGAGGGCAAAGAAGCTGCTGCACTTGTTATTTAGGCGAGATGCAAAGAGATCGCAGCAAGGCTGACTCCACTGACAGAAAATCAAGTCTGTCACTGCTGCCAAGAGACCACTCATGAGGTAGTAAGATGGACCTGTTCAGATTGTCTGCTATCACGTTGGACATCTCCAGAACATACACTGCAAATAGAAAGCAGCTGGAAGAAATTGCCGATTGCCACACTCTCAGGGCTTCTCGACACAGATGGTAAGATCTGGTTCCTGTTTATGTACCAAACTACAGACATGTTGTGCATTTGGATCGCAACTGTTCTAAGAGGGAGATAGTTTTGGAATGCTTGCAATGCCAAAAGCACCACTCTCACTTCTAGAACAATGATATGCAAGTTGACCTCCTCTGGGGACTAAGTGCCTTGGACTGTCTTCCCCAGAAAATCCCACCCAACCAACCGAGGAAGCATCCGTGGTCACTGTGGCCATGGGCTGAGGGACAATGAAGAGATGGCCTAGCAACATTTGTTGTGACTGCATCCACCAGGAAAGATATCACAAGCATACCTGAGTTATTCTGATCTTCATAAACATAAGTTGAGAGAGAACTGACCATTGTGTTTGTAGCATTCATTGCAGAACTCTCATGTGATATTTTGTTAAAGTAAGACTATTGCCGTAGACAATGATCCCAGGTTTTGTAGAATCAAACAGACTGAAATTTTGGTACTGCAAATTATTTTCTTGACTTGATTTCTTACTGTTTGTACTCCTGAAAAGGGAAGTGATGCTATGACAGATACTGTGCTGAATATTGCTCCTATGAATTCCAATGTCAGGGTCGGCTGAATTTTGATTTGTTGTGATTGATAGTTATTCCAAGATATGAAAAGTGTGCAACACTTGGTCTTGGGCTTGTACCAGTTGATGCCTGATCAGAGTGGTAATGAACCAGTCATCCAAGTATGGAAACACGTAAAATCTCTACAGTCTCAAGTGAGCTGCCAGTACTGCCATATACGTGGTCAACACTCTGGAGGCTGTCGTGAGACCAAAGGACAGTGCTCTGAACTGGTAATGACTGGCTCCCAGCCGGAAGAACAAGTATCTCCTGGATCATAGGTTCATAGGTGTGTACTAGGCCATGGCCCTGGAGCCTTTACAAGCCTAGCGCATGGAAGTGCCCTGGCATCATGCCGCCATTAGTTTCCAGTGGCTCTATCAAGTAGAGCCACTGGAGTGATCCCGGGGTGAACTTTCTATTTCCCATCCACTCATCAAGATTTCAGGGCCAGTGAGGTGCTCTGCTTGACATGTATGGGAAGTCTATTCCACAGCATGGGCAGTCTTCTCTGGGTTATGAACCTGTCTCTCTAGCATGTTCTGTTGATTGTGGTAATGAGGTTGAGGTCCCTGGAGTGTGTGTGGTGTGGAGGGATTGTGATTTCTTTAGGTGTAACATTTCTAACAGGGCTGGGTCAAACATGGCTTTTTAAGTCAAGCAGAGATTGCCTCTTAATAGATGATATGAGACAGAGAAAAGCTGGAGTTTTTTTGAGTCTGTCCATGTAGGGCATGTGTTTAAGGCCTAGGATCTTCTTCATGAGGTACTTTTGTGGCCATTCCAGCTGTTGCAGGTATTTAGTGAGGTACATGCCAAATGAGGCATTATACTCGATGAACAGTCTAATGAAGGAAGAGTAGAGGGAGATGATGACCTCTTTCTTCCTGGATGCAAAACCCTTGGTAATGAGATGTGCTACATAGAAGGACTTTCTGACCACAGTGGCAATGTGGTGGTCAAAGGAGAGATTGCTGTCAACCTGTGTCCCCAGATCTCTTATAACATCTTCAGTGTTCAGTGGGCTACCATCAATGTGGTAATTAGTGGGAATTGAGTTTTTTCCTAAAGGGAATGACAATGCATTTTTTGGCATTAAGCTTAAGGCCATGGTTTTGACCAGTCGTTGGTCTCAGTGAGGCCTTTCTGTAGGATGTCTACATCACTTGGAGAGTTAATAATGGCTCCCAGCTTGCAATTGTCAGTGAACTTGGTCAGCCAGAGTCTCTCCATGTTGGCCTGGACGTCTGAGAAGGAGATGCCAAACAGAAGAGGACCTAGGACTGATCCCTGTGGGACTCTACTTGTGACTGGTCGGCAGTCTGACTTGCAGTCTGCTGCTTTCACACTGTGGGTTCTATATGTGAGCCAATTTGCAACCCACCTAGTGATCTAGGGGTTGATGCCTAGTTTGGTGAGTCTATCAATAATTCTTGAGTGGGGAATGGTATCAAAGGCCTTGGCCAGATCGAGGTAGGCTGTATGAACTGCCTTGCCCTCATCTACAGTTCTAGTGACTGACTCAAAGAAGTCATCCAGGTTGAGCAGGCATGATCTACTCTTCACAAAACCAAACTGCATGAGATCCAGAGTTTGGAGATTCCCTATATCCTTGTTAATTAGGTCCATGATGATGCGCTCCAAAGCTTTACATATCAGACTCATAAGGCTAATGGGGTGATAATTCCCAGGGTCTGTAGTAGCTCCCCCTTTATGGAGAGGGATGACTGTAGCAGTGTGCCATTCTGTAGGGACAAAGTCAGAGGTGAGGCTGTGACTGAACAGTGCACACAGGTGTGGTGCCAGTTCACTTTGTAGTTCATGTAGTACACATCCAGGGATATTGTCGGGTCCCATGGAAGCTGTATTCTTGGCCTGGACAATGCAGCTTTAACCTGTGCTGCAGTAATGCTGGGTGCCTGACATTCTTCCAGTATTGTGATTGGTCCTTTGGGGGGGGGTAAGGTTGGCACTGAATCTGTCGGCCAATATGTTGGCAATATTTGCTGGCTCAGTATAAGAGGTACCATTGTGCAGTAACTCAGAGCAAATCTGAGTATTGCCATGGAGATTCTTGATATAACTGTAGAAGGCTCTGCGGTTGTTTTTAGTGTCTGCCACAATTCTGCCTTCATAGCTAGCTTTAGAGGTTTTGATGAGGGATCTCAACTTTTTGTTGAGGATAATAAGGGAGTTTTTTCCAGTCTTGGGACTTCACCTTTTTCTGCAACAGTTTCTTCCTTCTGTTGTAGTGTTTGTTAATGGCAGGGGACCACCAGATTGGCTTCCTTTTTTTTGGAGGAGAGTGTCTTGGTTCTGTTGGGTATGGCTAGTTCCATGCATTTATGTACGTGTTCATACAGTGCATTGGTGTATGATTCTGCACTCATGCACCTATTTTCCATTTGCATGGGTGCAGTGAAGTTAGCCACCTCTGTTTTTAGGAGCCCAAAGTCAGCTTTGGAGAAGTTTTTCATGGTGATTACCTTTGCTGGTGATGTGGGCGAGATGTGGAGTTCCATGGTAATGAGTTTGTGGTTGGGTCTAACCAGGGAAGAATTGACTACTGGTGTTGAGCAATGCTTGCCCGTGTTAGTAATAACCAGGTCAAGGATGTTGCTTCCTCTAGTGGGGGTAAGAATGAGCTGGTCCAGCACATTGGAATTAATGAATTCCTGGAAACATTGGGCAAGTTTATTGGTGCATAAGTAGTTTTCCCAGTTGATGGAGGGGTAGTTGAAGTCACCCTCTATGAGTGTTGGGTTGGACCCCAATAGTTTCCAGGGTGCTTAGGAACGTGGAATGAGAATCTTGGGACATGGCTGGGGACATACAGCAGGCTACAACCTGAATTGCCATCTTCACTAATGTTAGTTGAACCTGAAGTATCTCCGATGCATTATGCTGGACTACTAGTCTGGAGGTGTGCATATCCTTTATGAATACGGAGATACCACCGCCTTTGGAGCTTCGGTCCATTTTCTGAAGCCGGAAGGTGTGGAATGAGTTATAGCCTGGTAGCACAGGGGTGCCTTCTGCTGCTTTAAACCAGGTCTCCATTACAGCACAAATGTCAATGTTCTCCATTTTGAGGAGTGCTTCGAGTAAGTGCATTTTTATGTGACAGTACGCATCTTAAAGGTCCACTGAGCACATCCAGTCACTCTTGCTCAGAACGGGCACAATAGACTGAAACGTGACCATCTGGAACTTGGTGTGGTGAACTGATTTGTTCAATATACTGAAATGTAAAATCAGGCTCCAGTTCCAGGTTTTTTTGTTTTTTGGCATTAAAAAGAATTTTAAGTAAATTCCGGATTCTATCTGGTGTGGAGAGACCTCTTGGATGACTCTTCTCTAGCAGCTTTTGAATTTCTAGTGCTGCTGCTTCCCTCTGAATGACTGGAACATTGGGGATTTTTTTGGGTAATGGGTGGAAAGGAAAAGGGAAAATATAACCTCTGGAATTGATCCTCTGCACCCAAGTGTTATTTAAGTTTAGGCAGGCTGCTTGGTGCAGAGATAATAGGATCTATAGGAGAAGGTATCTCTAGACCCTCTGTTTTGTGGTCCTTCACTGCCAGAGGGGCGTCTTCTACCATTAACGCTCCCCCCTCTGCCTCTGGGGGAACTACCTCCACATATGTCCTGGAAAGGACCCTGAGGGATCCTGAACCACATTTTTCGACCTCCTCAATGACTCTTGGAAAAGGCCCACTGAAGGGTCAAAAAATGTACACACATGGCAGATACAGTCTTCCTATCCTTCTCATACCTGTAGAGTGCGTCTTTCACTGTGGGGCCAAATAAAGAAGAAACAACAAAAAGAGCACTGAAAAAAGATGACTTAAAGGGCTCCACAAAATCACATAGGTGCACCCAGGCATGCCTCCTTATAGAAATGCCTGAACCCATGGCCCTAGAAGTGCCTTATGCAGCATGTGAGATGAGTCTCATGGACAAATTTGCAATACATTGAAAGGTAGCCAACTGTGAGGCCACAGAAGTCTGAGCCTCTGCACTAGTGGTCCCTGAAAGGGAGTTTGAAAGTTCCTTAATTAAGTCCCTTTGCAATCTTGTGAAATGTGCTAAACAGTTCAGCAATCGGATAGCAAAAGTTGCCGAAACAAACACTTCCCAAATCTGTCCAGAGATCTAGACTCAATTAGTGAGGTGGACTGTGGAACTCTGTTCCGTGAGTTCCTTCTTTGTAGCTGCTGCCACAACCACGGCTTCAACCTTTACTCCCTTGCTCCAATACTCTCTCCCTATCAGTGGAGCCAAAATCATGTCTGGTTTCTTGGGGACTGGCTCAATCGTATAAGGCTCCTTCTACACCCACCAAAAAAACAAATCAATGAGTTTCGTAGGCAGAGTGACCCAGTAGGTTGACAGGTCAGTCCCGAAAGCTTCCAGAAATACCACCTCTTCAGAGGATGGGTTTTGGGCAGACCAGCTACCTTCTGTTTTAGGATCTCAAGGATGACTTCAAATAAGACGTCATCAGGTGGTGATTTGGGAGACACTTCTCCCGTACCAAAGTCAGTATCTTCAGTGACAGACTCCTGGGGGGGGTCCAAATGCCTCCTCTTGCATGTCTTCTTCCTAGGAACTTCTTTGGTGGGTTGCTCTGGAGAAGTACTGGAAGAGATGACAGTACCTGGCTGGGAGGTCTGGAAGCTCTGGCCTGGCTGTCCCAGTGGTGTAGAAAGTTGTGGATCACAGTGCAAAGACAGCTGAGACACTGAAAGTGGATCTGAGAGGGATGGACCCACCTGACCTGCTGGAGCAGAGAAAACCCTCTTCACAACCTTGAAAACCAACCACTCTGGAGAGAAGGAAAGCAATGAAGCCAAGAAAACGAGTTTCTGGCCTGCCACCTCCCTCTTCTCAGACAGCTGTCTGCCTGAGGTGGAAGCTGGAGCAGAGCGGTCTGATGCTGAAGCACCAACAGGGACAAATAGCTCCAAAAACCTCAAAGTAGAATCCATCCCCTCGGATCCGATCTGGAAGCTTTGACTCTGACAGCCA